>NC_090389.1:87954110-88184110 GCF_036365525.1 Heterodontus francisci | reverse complement strand
GCCTCTTCACATTCCAGAGATTCAGGGTGATTGTCACTGTGTGACCCCCCATCGGTCTTACTTACGATTCTTGAGAATGTGACGACGTCTCGTGGGATTAGCACCTCGTGAAGCAGTTGTAATCTTGGCAGACTCCAGATTTTTAGACGTTTTTGTGATGTCTCTTTGCTCATGCTCAGTAGCTGATTGTGATCCGTGTCGTGCTTTAAAAGAATCACCTGCAACGCATTTCCTTCAGGTGAGTAAGCGGTTAATAAACCATGGTGAAGCCCCAAGATCACAAACTCTTGTTCACCTTGTCTCAATGGGTAGCTCTGCCACTCTCACCTCTGAGTCCAAAGGTTGCAGGTTCAAAACCCGCTCCAGAGACTCAAATACACAATGCAGGCTGACACTGCCAGTGTAATACTGTAGGAGTGCTGCTACGTCAGAGGTGCCATCTTCCAGATGAGACATTAGATGGGAATTATTTATGAAGTACTGTTCACAACCTTAGGATGTCCCAAAACTCTTTACAACCAATGAAAAACTTTTGAAGTGCAATTACTGAGTAATGTAGGAAACACGGCAGCCAATCTGTGCACAGCAAGATCCCACAAACCTATGTTAGTGTCGCCAACCCTCCAGGGCTGCCCTGGAGTCTCCTGGAATTAAAAGACATTCTCCAGGACACTGCTGATTGACAGTCAAGAATCATCCAATTGGGAACCAAAGAGTGTTCACTCTCCAATTAGGTTGGGAAGGTGGGGCCATCACGAGGATGGAAACCAATGCCAGCAGAGCTTTGTTAGGATGAGCATGTTAGGCGACCAACAGCATTAGAGTGGCAGACGGGGGGGGGGGGGGGTGGGGGGGTTGGGGGAGTGGATGCAGGGGTACTCCAATGATGGACATGTCGAGTGACCAATGGCAGGAGAGCTGGGGGTGGGGCAGTCAGAGGCCATGTGGTAAAACCTCCGAGAATGGGTTTGAGCAGACTCCCACCTGCTGGACATCTGTAGACAGGTAACTCACCGGGTCCTTGTGTGCTTCGATCTCGTGATACTTCATGTTTTCCACCTCAGTGTCCATGAAGAGTATCCGGCCATCCTGTCAAAGGGGAAACGGTCATCAAGAATCCGCCAACATTTACCCTGCAGCCCCTCAAAAGCCCCTCAGGAAAGAGCATTGAATCTCTCTGACAAAAACAGCTCCTAACCGAGGCCCACAGACCAGCAGTCCGGCGTTAAACACAGAGATGTTTGCAAGAACAAAATCCGTAGGACGATAGGGGCAGTGGCCTCGTGGATACAAATTTGATCGAGAGACAGAAAACAGAGTAGTGGTAGACGTTTGTTTTTCAGACTGGAAGGGAGTATACAGGGCTGTTCCCAGGGATCGCTGTTAGGACCACTGCTCTTTTTGATATGTATTAATGACCTGAATGTGGTTATACAGGGAATAATCTCAAAGTTTACAGATGATATAAAACTCAGGAATGTAGTAAACAGTGAGGAGGATGGTAACAGAATTCAGAAGGATATAGACAGACTGATGAAATGGATAGACACATGGCGGATAGAATTGAACGCAGAGAGTTGTGAAGTGATACATTTTGGAAGGAAGAATGAGGAGAGGCAAAATAAACTAAATGGTACAATTTTAAAGAGGGTGCAGGAACAGAGAGACCTGAGGGTGTTTGTACACAAATCTTTGAAGGTGGCAGGACAGGTTGAGAAGTCTGTTAATAAAGTATACGGGATCCCGGGCTTTATAAATAGAGGAGTAGAGAACAGAAGCAAGGAAGTTATGGAAAACATTTATAAAACATTAGTTAGTTTCCAACTGGAGTATTGTGATCAATTCTGGGCTGCACACTTTAGGAAGGATGTCCAGGCCTTGGAGAGGGTGCGGAGGAGATTTACTCGAATGGTACCGGGAATGAGGGATTTCAGATACACAGAGAGACTGGAAAAGCTAGAGGACTGCTCTAATCAAGGTGTTTAAGATAATGTGCGGAAAGTGTTAAGTGGACAGGCACAAAAGCATAATGAAACGTTGGCCATTATCTCAAAGGGGCTGGAATACAAAGGGGTGGAAGTTATGTCACTGCTATAGAAAGCTCTGGTCAGACTCCATCGGGAGTAACTGTGTTCAGTTCCGGTCAGACTCCATCGGGAGTAACTGTGTTCAGTTCTGGTCAGACCCCATCGGGAGTAACTGTGTTCAGTTCTGGTCAGACTCCATCGGGAGTAACTGTGTTCAGTTCTGGTCAGACTCCATCGGGAGTAACTATGTTCAGTTCTGGTCAGATCCCATCGGGAGTAACTGTGTTCAGTTCTGGTCAGACCCCATCGGGAGTAACTGTGTTCAGTTCCGGTCAGACCCCATCGGGAGTAACTGTGTTCAGTTCCGGTCAGACTCCTTCGGGAGCAACTGTGTTCAGTTCCGGTCAGACTTCATCGGGAGTAACTGTGTTCAGTTCTGGTCAGATCCCATCGGGAGTAACTGTGTTCAGTTCTGGTCAGACTCCATCGGGAGTAACTGTGTTCAGTTCTGGTCAGACTCCATCGGGAGTAACTGTGTTCAGATCAGGTCGGACTCCATTGGGAGTAACTGTGTTCAGTTCTGGTCAGACTCCATCGGGAGTAACTGTGTTCAGTTCTGGTCGGATCCCATCGGGAGTAACTGTGTTCAGTTCTGGTCAGACTCCATCGGGAGTAACTGTGTTCAGTTCTGGTCAGACCCCATCGGGAGTAACTGTGTTCAGTTCTGGTCAGACCCCATCGGGAGTAACTGTGTTCAGTTCTGGTCAGACTCCATCGGGAGTAACTGTGTTCACTTCTGGTCAGACTCCATCGGGAGTAACTGTGTTCAGTTCTGGTCAGACTCCATCGGGAGTAACTGTGTTCAGATCTGGTCAGACTGCAACGGGAGTAACTGTGTTCAGTTCTGGCCAGACCCCATCGGGAGTAACTGTGTTCAGTTCTGGTCAGACCCCATCGGGAGTAACTGTGTTCAGTTCTGGTCAGACCCCATCGAGAGTAACTGTGTTCAGTTCCGGTCAGACTCCATCGGGAGTAACTGTGTTCAGTTCTGGTCAGACTCCATCGGGAGTAACTGTGTTCAGTTCTGGTCAGACCCCATCGGGAGTAACTGTGTTCAGTTCCGGTCAGACTCCATCGGGAGTAACTGTGTTCAGTTCTGGTCAGACCCCATCGGGAGTAACTGTGTTCAGTTCTGGTCAGACCCCATCGGGAGTAACTGTGTTCAGTTCTGGTCAGACCCCATCGGGAGTAACTGTGTTCAGTTCTGGTCAGACCCCATCGGGAGTAACTGTGTTCAGTTCTGGTCAGACCCCATCGGGAGTAACTGTGTTCAGTTCTGGTCAGACTCCATCGGGAGTAACTGTGTTCAGTTCTGGTCAGACTCCATCGGGAGTAACTGTGTTCAGTTCTGGTCAGACTCCATCGGGAGTAACTGTGTTCAGTTCTGGTCAGACCCCATCGGGTGTAACTGTGTTCAGTTCTGGTCAGACCCCATCGGGAGTAACTGTGTTCAGTTCTGGTCAGACCCCATCGGGAGTAACTGTGTTCAGTTCTGGTCAGACCCCATCGCGAGTAACTGTGTTCAGTTCTGGTCAGACTCCATCGGGAGTAACTGTGTTCAGTTCTGGTCAGACTCCATCGGGAGTAACTGTGTTCAGTTCTGGTCGGACCCCATCGGGAGTAACTGTGTTCAGTTCTGGTCAGACTCCATCGGGAGTAACTGTGTTCAGTTCTGGTCAGACTCCATCGGGAGTAACTGTGTTCAGTTCTGGTCAGACTCCATCGGGAGTAACTGTGTTCAGATCTGGTCAGACTCCAACGGGAGTAACTGTGTTCAGTTCTGGCCAGACCCCATCGGGAGTAACTGTGTTCAGTTCTGGTCAGACCCCATCGGGAGTAACTGTGTTCAGTTCTGGTCAGACTCCATCGGGAGTAACTGTGTTCAGTTCTGGTCAGACTCCATCGGGAGTAACTGTGTTCAGTTCTGGTCAGACTCCATCGGGAGTAACTGTGTTCAGTACTGGTCAGACCCCATCGCGAGTAACTGTGTTCAGTTCTGGTCAGACTCCATCGGGAGTAACTGTGTTCAGTTCTGGTCAGACCCCATCGGGAGTAACTGTGTTCAGTTCTGGTCAGACCCCATCGGGAGTAACTGTGTTCAGTTCTGGTCAGACCCCATCGGGAGTAACTGTGTTCAGTTCTGGTCAGACCCCATCGCGAGTAACTGTGTTCAGTTCTGGTCAGACCCCATCGGGAGTAACTGTGTTCAGTTACGGTCAGACCCCATCGGGAGTAACTGTGTTCAGTTCTGGTCAGACTCCATCGGGAGTAACTGTGTTCAGTTCTGGTCAGACTCCATCGGGAGTAACTGTGTTCAGTTCTGGTCAGACTCCATCGGGAGTAATTGTGTTCAGTTCCGGTCAGACCACATCGGGAGTAACTGTGTTCAGTTCCGGTCAGACCCCATCGGGAGTAACTGTGTTCAGTTCCGGTCAGACCCCATCGGGAGTAACTGTGTTCAGTTCTGGTCAGACTCCATCGGGAGTAACTGTGTTCAGTTCCGGTCAGACTCCATCGGGAGTAACTATGTTCAGTTCTGGTCAGACCCCATCGGGAGTAACTGTGTTCAGTTCCGGTCAGACCCCATCGGGAGTAACTGTGTTCAGTTCCGGTCAGACTCCTTCGGGAGTAACTGTGTTCAGTTCCGGTCAGACTTCATCGGGAGTAACTGTGTTCAGTTCTGGTCAGACCCCATCAGGAGTAACCGTGTTCAGTTCTGGTCAGACTCCATCGGGAGTAACTGTGTTCAGTTCTGGTCAGACTCCATCGGGAGTAACTGTGTTCAGATCAGGTCGGACTCCATCGGGAGTAACTGTGTTCAGTTCTGGTCAGACTCCATCGGGAGTAACTGTGTTCAGTTCTGGTCAGACTCCATCGGGAGTAACTGTGTTCAGTTCTGGTCGGACCCCATCGGGAGTAACTGTGTTCAGTTCTGGTCAGACTCCATCGGGAGTAACTGTGTTCAGTTCTGGTCAGACCCCATCGGGAGTAACTGTGTTCAGTTCTGGTCAGACCCCATCGGGGGTAACTGTGTTCAGTTCTGGTCAGACTCCATCGGGAGTAACTGTGTTCAGTTCTGGTCAGACTCCATCGGGAGTAACTGTGTTCAGTTCTGGTCAGACCCCATCGGGAGTAACTGTGTTCAGTTCTGGTCAGACTCCATCGGGAGTAACTGTGTTCAGTTCTGGTCAGACTCCATCGGGAGTAACTGTGTTCAGTTCTGGTCAGACTCCATCGGGAGTAACTGTGTTCAGATCTGGTCAGACTCCAACGGGAGTAACTGTGTTCAGTTCTGGCCAGACCCCATCGGGAGTAACTGTGTTCAGTTCTGGTCAGACCCCATCGGGAGTAACTGTGTTCAGTTCTGGTCAGACCCCATCGGGGGTAACTGTGTTCAGTTCCGGTCAGACTCCATCGGGAGTAACTGTGTTCAGTTCTGGTCGGACTCCATCGGGAGTAACTGTGTTCAGTTCTGGTCAGACCCCATCGGGAGTAACTGTGTTCAGTTCCGGTCAGACTCCATCGGGAGTAACTGTTTTCAGTTCCGGTCAGACCCCATCGGGAGTAACTGTGTTCAGTTCCGGTCAGACCCCATCGGGAGTAACTGTGTTCAGTTCTGGTCAGACCCCATCGGGAGTAACTGTGTTCAGTTCTGGTCAGACCCCATCGGGAGTAACTGTGTTCAGTTCTGGTCAGACCCCATCGGGAGTAACGGTGTTCAGTTCTGGTCAGACTCCATCGGGAGTAACTGTGTTCAGTTCTGGTCAGACTCCATCGGGAGTAACTGTGTTCAGTTCTGGTCAGACTCCATCGGGAGTAACTGTGTTCAGTACTGGTCAGACCCCATCGCGAGTAACTGTGTTCAGTTCTGGTCAGACTCCATCGGGAGTAACTGTGTTCAGTTCTGGTCAGACCCCATCGGGAGTAACTGTGTTCAGTTCTGGTCAGACCCCATCAGGAGTAACTGTGTTCAGTTCTGGTCAGACCCCATCGGGAGTAACTGTGTTCAGTTCTGGTCAGACCCCATCGCGAGTAACTGTGTTCAGTTCTGGTCAGACTTCATCGGGAGTAACTGTGTTCAGTTCTGGTCAGACCCCATCGGGAGTAACTGTGTTCAGTTCTGGTCAGACTCCATCGGGAGTAACTGTGTTCAGTTCTGGTCAGACTCCATCGGGAGTAACTGTGTTCAGTTCTGGTCAGACTCCATCGGGAGTAACTGTGTTCAGTTCTGGTCAGACCCCATCGCGAGTAACTGTGTTCAGTTCTGGTCAGACTCCATCGGGAGTAACTGTGTTCAGTTCTGGTCAGACCCCATCGGGAGTAACTGTGTTCAGTTCTGGTCAGACCCCATCGGGAGTAACTGTGTTCAGTTCTGGTCAGACTCCATCGGGAGTAACTGTGTTCAGTTCTGGTCAGACTCCATCGGGAGTAACTTTGTTCAGTTCTGGTCAGACTCCATCGGGGGTAACTGTGTTCAGTTCTGGTCAGACTCCATCGGGAGTAACTGTGTTCAGTTCTGGTCAGACCCCATCGGGAGTAACTGTGTTCAGTTTCGGTCAGACCACATCGGGAGTAACTGTGTTCAGTTCTGGTCAGACTCCATCGGGAGTAACTTTGTTCAGTTCTGGTCAGACTCCATCGGGGGTAACTGTGTTCAGTTCTGGTCAGACTCCATCGGGAGTAACTGTGTTCAGTTCTGGTCAGACCCCATCGGGAGTAACTGTGTTCAGTTCCGGTCAGACCACATCGGGAGTAACTGTGTTCAGTTCCGGTCAGACCCCATCGGGAGTAACTGTGTTCAGTTCCGGTCAGACTCCTTCGGGAGTAACTGTGTTCAGTTCTGGTCGGACCCCATCGGGAGTAACTGTGTTCAGTTCTGGTCAGACTCCATCGGGAGTAACTGTGTTCAGTTCTGGTCAGACTCCATCGGGAGTAACTGTGTTCAGTTCTGGTCAGACTCCATCGGGAGTAACTGTGTTCAGATCTGGTCAGACTCCAACGGGAGTAACTGTGTTCAGTTCTGGTCAGACCCCATCGGGAGTAACTGTGTTCAGTTCTGGTCAGACCCCATCAGGAGTAACTGTGTTCAGTTCTGGTCAGACCCCATCGGGAGTAACTGTGTTCAGTTCTGGTCAGACCCCTTCGCGAGTAACTGTGTTCAGTTCTGGTCAGACTTCATCGGGAGTAACTGTGTTCAGTTCTGGTCAGACCCCATCGGGAGTAACTGTGTTCAGTTCTGGTCAGACTCCATCGGGAGTAACTGTGTTCAGTTCTGGTCAGACTCCATCGGGAGTAACTGTGTTCAGTTCTGGTCAGACCCCATCGGGAGTAACTGTGTTCAGTTCTGGTCAGACCCCATCGGGAGTAACTGTGTTCAGTTCTGGTCAGACTCCATCGGGAGTAACTGTGTTCAGTTCTGGTCAGACTCCATCGGGAGTAACTTTGTTCAGTTCTGGTCAGACTCCATCGGGAGTAACTGTGTTCAGTTCTGGTCAGACTCCATCGGGAGTAACTGTGTTCAGTTCTGGTCAGACCCCATCGGGAGTAACTGTGTTCAGTTCCGGTCAGACCACATCGGGAGTAACTGTGTTCAGTTCTGGTCAGACTCCATCGGGAGTAACTTTGTTCAGTTCTGGTCAGACTCCATCGGGGGTAACTGTGTTCAGTTCTGGTCAGACTCCATCGGGAGTAACTGTGTTCAGTTCTGGTCAGACCCCATCGGGAGTAACTGTGTTCAGTTCCGGTCAGACCACATCGGGAGTAACTGTGTTCAGTTCCGGTCAGACCCCATCGGGAGTAACTGTGTTCAGTTCCGGTCAGACTCCTTCGGGAGTAACTGTGTTCAGTTCTGGTCGGACCCCATCGGGAGTAACTGTGTTCAGTTCTGGTCAGACTCCATCGGGAGTAACTGTGTTCAGTTCTGGTCAGACTCCATCGGGAGTAACTGTGTTCAGTTCTGGTCAAACTCCATCGGGAGTAACTGTGTTCAGATCTGGTCAGACTCCAACGGGAGTAACTGTGTTCAGTTCTGGCCAGACCCCATCGGGAGTAACTGTGTTCAGTTCTGGTCAGACCCCATCGGGAGTAACTGTGTTCAGTTCTGGTCAGACCCCATCGAGAGTAACTGTGTTCAGTACCGGTCAGACTCCATCGGGAGTAACTGTGTTCAGTTCTGGTCAGACTCCATCGGGAGTAACTGTGTTCAGTTCCGGTCAGACTCCATCGGGAGTAACTGTGTTCAGTTCTGGTCAGACTCCATCGGGAGTAACTGTGTTCAGTTCTGGTCAGACCCCATCGGGAGTAACTGTGTTCCGTTCCGGTCAGACTCCATCGGGAGTAACTGTGTTCAGTTCTGGTCAGACCCCATCGGGAGTAACTGTGTTCAGTTCTGGTCAGACCCCATCGGGAATAACTGTGTTCAGTTCTGGTCAGACCCCATCGGGAGTAACTGTGTTCAGTTCTGGTCAGACCCCATCGGGAGTAACTGTGTTCAGTTCTGGTCAGACCCCATCGGGAGTAACTGTGTTCAGTTCTGGTCAGACCCCATCGGGAGTAACTGTGTTCAGTTCTGGTCAGACCCCATCGGGAGTAACGGTGTTCAGTTCTGGTCAGACTCCATCGGGAGTAACTGTGTTCAGTTCTGGTCAGACTCCATCGGGAGTAACTGTGTTCAGTTCTGGTCAGACTCCATCGGGAGTAACTGTGTTCAGTACTGGTCAGACCCCATCGCGAGTAACTGTGTTCAGTTCTGGTCAGACTCCATCGGGAGTAACTGTGTTCAGTTCTGGTCAGACCCCATCGGGAGTAACGGTGTTCAGTTCTGGTCAGACCCCATCAGGAGTAACTGTGTTCAGTTCTGGTCAGACCCCATCGGGAGTAACTGTGTTCAGTTCTGGTCAGACCCCATCGCGAGTAACTGTGTTCAGTTCTGGTCAGACTTCATCGGGAGTAACTGTGTTCAGTTCTGGTCAGACCCCATCGGGAGTAACTGTGTTCAGTTCTGGTCAGACTCCATCGGGAGTAACTGTGTTCAGTTCTGGTCAGACTCCATCGGGAGTAACTGTGTTCAGTTCTGGTCAGACTCCATCGGGAGTAACTGTGTTCAGTTCTGGTCA
Organism: Heterodontus francisci; assembly: GCF_036365525.1. Taxonomy (NCBI): domain Eukaryota; kingdom Metazoa; phylum Chordata; class Chondrichthyes; order Heterodontiformes; family Heterodontidae; genus Heterodontus; species Heterodontus francisci. Next base: position 88,174,908 of record NC_090389.1, on the reverse strand, counting down.
GACCCCATCGCGAGTAACTGTGTTCAGTTCTGGTCAGACTCCATCGGGAGTAACTGTGTTCAGTTCTGGTCAGACCCCATCGGGAGTAACTGTGTTCAGTTCTGGTCAGACCCCATCGGGAGTAACTGTGTTCAGTTCTGGTCAGACTCCATCGGGAGTAACTGTGTTCAGTTCTGGTCAGACTCCATCGGGAGTAACTTTGTTCAGTTCTGGTCAGACTCCATCGGGGGTAACTGTGTTCAGTTCTGGTCAGACTCCATCGGGAGTAACTGTGTTCAGTTCTGGTCAGACCCCATCGGGAGTAACTGTGTTCAGTTCCGGTCAGACCACATCGGGAGTAACTGTGTTCAGTTCCGGTCAGACCCCATCGGGAGTAACTGTGTTCAGTTCCGGTCAGACTCCTTCGGGAGTAACTGTGTTCAGATCTGGTCAGACTCCAACGGGAGTAACTGTGTTCAGTTCTGGCCAGACCCCATCGGGAGTAACTGTGTTCAGTTCTGGTCAGACCCCATCGGGAGTAACTGTGTTCAGTTCTGGTCAGACCCCATCGAGAGTAACTGTGTTTAGTTCCGGTCAGACTCCATCGGGAGTAACTGTGTTCAGTTCTGGTCAGACTCCATCGGGAGTAACTGTGTTCAGTTCCGGTCAGACTCCATCGGGAGTAACTGTGTTCAGTTCTGGTCAGACTCCATCGGGAGTAACTGTGTTCAGTTCTGGTCAGACCCCATCGGGAGTAACTGTGTTCCGTTCCGGTCAGACTCCATCGGGAGTAACTGTGTTCAGTTCTGGTCAGACCCCATCGGGAGTAACTGTGTTCAGTTCTGGTCAGACCCCATCGGGAGTAACTGTGTTCAGTTCTGGTCAGACCCCATCGGGAGTAACTGTGTTCAGTTCTGGTCAGACCCCATTGGGAGTAACTGTGTTCAGTTCTGGTCAGACCCCATCAGGAGTAACTGTGTTCAGTTCTGGTCAGACTCCATCGGGAGTAACTGTGTTCAGTTCTGGTCAGACTCCATCGGGAGTAACTGTGTTCAGTTCTGGTCAGACTCCATCGGGAGTAACTGTGTTCAGTACTGGTCAGACCCCATCGCGAGTAACTGTGTTCAGTTCTGGTCAGACTCCATCGGGAGTAACTGTGTTCAGTTCTGGTCAGACCCCATCGGGAGTAACTGTGTTCAGTTCTGGTCAGACCCCATCGGGAGTAACTGTGTTCAGTTCTGGTCAGACCCCATCGGGAGTAACTGTGTTCAGTTCTGGTCAGACCCCATCGCGAGTAACTGTGTTCAGTTCTGGTCAGACCCCATCGGGAGTAACTGTGTTCAGTTCCGGTCAGACCCCATCGGGAGTAACTGTGTTCAGTTCTGGTCAGACTCCATCGGGAGTAACTGTGTTCAGTTCAGGTCAGACTCCATCGGGAGTAACTGTGTTCAGTTCCGGTCAGACCACATCGGGAGTAACTGTGTTCAGTTCCGGTCAGACCCCATCGGGAGTAACTGTGTTCAGTTCTGGTCAGACCCCATCGGGAGTAACTGTGTTCAGTTCTGGTCAGACCCCATCGCGAGTAACTGTGTTCAGTTCTGGTCAGACCCCATCGGGAGTAACTGTGTTCAGTTACGGTCAGACCCCATCGGGAGTAACTGTGTTCAGTTCTGGTCAGACTCCATCGGGAGTAACTGTGTTCAGTTCTGGTCAGACTCCATCGGGAGTAACTGTGTTCAGTTCTGGTCAGACTCCATCGGGAGTAATTGTGTTCAGTTCCGGTCAGACCACATCGGGAGTAACTGTGTTCAGTTCCGGTCAGACCCCATCGGGAGTAACTGTGTTCAGTTCCGGTCAGACCCCATCGGGAGTAACTGTGTTCAGTTCTGGTCAGACTCCATCTGGAGTAACTGTGTTCAGTTCCGGTCAGACTCCATCGGGAGTAACTATGTTCAGTTCTGGTCAGACCCCATCGGGAGTAACTGTGTTCAGTTCCGGTCAGACCCCATCGGGAGTAACTGTGTTCAGTTCCGGTCAGACTCCTTCGGGAGTAACTGTGTTCAGTTCCGGTCAGACTTCATCGGGAGTAACTGTGTTCAGTTCTGGTCAGACCCCATCAGGAGTAACCGTGTTCAGTTCTGGTCAGACTCCATCGGGAGTAACTGTGTTCAGTTCTGGTCAGACTCCATCGGGAGTAACTGTGTTCAGATCAGGTCGGACTCCATCGGGAGTAACTGTGTTCAGTTCTGGTCAGACTCCATCGGGAGTAACTGTGTTCAGTTCTGGTCAGACTCCATCGGGAGTAACTGTGTTCAGTTCTGGTCGGACCCCATCGGGAGTAACTGTGTTCAGTTCTGGTCAGACTCCATCGGGAGTAACTGTGTTCAGTTCTGGTCAGACCCCATCGGGAGTAACTGTGTTCAGTTCTGGTCAGACCCCATCGGGGGTAACTGTGTTCAGTTCTGGTCAGACTCCATCGGGAGTAACTGTGTTCAGTTCTGGTCAGACTCCATCGGGAGTAACTGTGTTCAGTTCTGGTCAGACCCCATCGGGAGTAACTGTGTTCAGTTCTGGTCAGACTCCATCGGGAGTAACTGTGTTCAGTTCTGGTCAGACTCCATCGGGAGTAACTGTGTTCAGTTCTGGTCAGACTCCATCGGGAGTAACTGTGTTCAGATCTGGTCAGACTCCAACGGGAGTAACTGTGTTCAGTTCTGGCCAGACCCCATCGGGAGTAACTGTGTTCAGTTCTGGTCAGACCCCATCGGGAGTAACTGTGTTCAGTTCTGGTCAGACCCCATCGGGGGTAACTGTGTTCAGTTCCGGTCAGACTCCATCGGGAGTAACTGTGTTCAGTTCTGGTCGGACTCCATCGGGAGTAACTGTGTTCAGTTCTGGTCAGACCCCATCGGGAGTAACTGTGTTCAGTTCCGGTCAGACTCCATCGGGAGTAACTGTTTTCAGTTCCGGTCAGACCCCATCGGGAGTAACTGTGTTCAGTTCCGGTCAGACCCCATCGGGAGTAACTGTGTTCAGTTCTGGTCAGACCCCATCGGGAGTAACTGTGTTCAGTTCTGGTCAGACCCCATCGGGAGTAACTGTGTTCAGTTCTGGTCAGACCCCATCGGGAGTAACGGTGTTCAGTTCTGGTCAGACTCCATCGGGAGTAACTGTGTTCAGTTCTGGTCAGACTCCATCGGGAGTAACTGTGTTCAGTTCTGGTCAGACTCCATCGGGAGTAACTGTGTTCAGTACTGGTCAGACCCCATCGCGAGTAACTGTGTTCAGTTCTGGTCAGACTCCATCGGGAGTAACTGTGTTCAGTTCTGGTCAGACCCCATCGGGAGTAACTGTGTTCAGTTCTGGTCAGACCCCATCAGGAGTAACTGTGTTCAGTTCTGGTCAGACCCCATCGGGAGTAACTGTGTTCAGTTCTGGTCAGACCCCATCGCGAGTAACTGTGTTCAGTTCTGGTCAGACTTCATCGGGAGTAACTGTGTTCAGTTCTGGTCAGACCCCATCGGGAGTAACTGTGTTCAGTTCTGGTCAGACTCCATCGGGAGTAACTGTGTTCAGTTCTGGTCAGACTCCATCGGGAGTAACTGTGTTCAGTTCTGGTCAGACTCCATCGGGAGTAACTGTGTTCAGTTCTGGTCAGACCCCATCGCGAGTAACTGTGTTCAGTTCTGGTCAGACTCCATCGGGAGTAACTGTGTTCAGTTCTGGTCAGACCCCATCGGGAGTAACTGTGTTCAGTTCTGGTCAGACCCCATCGGGAGTAACTGTGTTCAGTTCTGGTCAGACTCCATCGGGAGTAACTGTGTTCAGTTCTGGTCAGACTCCATCGGGAGTAACTTTGTTCAGTTCTGGTCAGACTCCATCGGGGGTAACTGTGTTCAGTTCTGGTCAGACTCCATCGGGAGTAACTGTGTTCAGTTCTGGTCAGACCCCATCGGGAGTAACTGTGTTCAGTTTCGGTCAGACCACATCGGGAGTAACTGTGTTCAGTTCTGGTCAGACTCCATCGGGAGTAACTTTGTTCAGTTCTGGTCAGACTCCATCGGGGGTAACTGTGTTCAGTTCTGGTCAGACTCCATCGGGAGTAACTGTGTTCAGTTCTGGTCAGACCCCATCGGGAGTAACTGTGTTCAGTTCCGGTCAGACCACATCGGGAGTAACTGTGTTCAGTTCCGGTCAGACCCCATCGGGAGTAACTGTGTTCAGTTCCGGTCAGACTCCTTCGGGAGTAACTGTGTTCAGTTCTGGTCGGACCCCATCGGGAGTAACTGTGTTCAGTTCTGGTCAGACTCCATCGGGAGTAACTGTGTTCAGTTCTGGTCAGACTCCATCGGGAGTAACTGTGTTCAGTTCTGGTCAGACTCCATCGGGAGTAACTGTGTTCAGATCTGGTCAGACTCCAACGGGAGTAACTGTGTTCAGTTCTGGTCAGACCCCATCGGGAGTAACTGTGTTCAGTTCTGGTCAGACCCCATCAGGAGTAACTGTGTTCAGTTCTGGTCAGACCCCATCGGGAGTAACTGTGTTCAGTTCTGGTCAGACCCCTTCGCGAGTAACTGTGTTCAGTTCTGGTCAGACTTCATCGGGAGTAACTGTGTTCAGTTCTGGTCAGACCCCATCGGGAGTAACTGTGTTCAGTTCTGGTCAGACTCCATCGGGAGTAACTGTGTTCAGTTCTGGTCAGACTCCATCGGGAGTAACTGTGTTCAGTTCTGGTCAGACCCCATCGGGAGTAACTGTGTTCAGTTCTGGTCAGACCCCATCGGGAGTAACTGTGTTCAGTTCTGGTCAGACTCCATCGGGAGTAACTGTGTTCAGTTCTGGTCAGACTCCATCGGGAGTAACTTTGTTCAGTTCTGGTCAGACTCCATCGGGAGTAACTGTGTTCAGTTCTGGTCAGACTCCATCGGGAGTAACTGTGTTCAGTTCTGGTCAGACCCCATCGGGAGTAACTGTGTTCAGTTCCGGTCAGACCACATCGGGAGTAACTGTGTTCAGTTCTGGTCAGACTCCATCGGGAGTAACTTTGTTCAGTTCTGGTCAGACTCCATCGGGGGTAACTGTGTTCAGTTCTGGTCAGACTCCATCGGGAGTAACTGTGTTCAGTTCTGGTCAGACCCCATCGGGAGTAACTGTGTTCAGTTCCGGTCAGACCACATCGGGAGTAACTGTGTTCAGTTCCGGTCAGACCCCATCGGGAGTAACTGTGTTCAGTTCCGGTCAGACTCCTTCGGGAGTAACTGTGTTCAGTTCTGGTCGGACCCCATCGGGAGTAACTGTGTTCAGTTCTGGTCAGACTCCATCGGGAGTAACTGTGTTCAGTTCTGGTCAGACTCCATCGGGAGTAACTGTGTTCAGTTCTGGTCAAACTCCATCGGGAGTAACTGTGTTCAGATCTGGTCAGACTCCAACGGGAGTAACTGTGTTCAGTTCTGGCCAGACCCCATCGGGAGTAACTGTGTTCAGTTCTGGTCAGACCCCATCGGGAGTAACTGTGTTCAGTTCTGGTCAGACCCCATCGAGAGTAACTGTGTTCAGTACCGGTCAGACTCCATCGGGAGTAACTGTGTTCAGTTCTGGTCAGACTCCATCGGGAGTAACTGTGTTCAGTTCCGGTCAGACTCCATCGGGAGTAACTGTGTTCAGTTCTGGTCAGACTCCATCGGGAGTAACTGTGTTCAGTTCTGGTCAGACCCCATCGGGAGTAACTGTGTTCCGTTCCGGTCAGACTCCATCGGGAGTAACTGTGTTCAGTTCTGGTCAGACCCCATCGGGAGTAACTGTGTTCAGTTCTGGTCAGACCCCATCGGGAATAACTGTGTTCAGTTCTGGTCAGACCCCATCGGGAGTAACTGTGTTCAGTTCTGGTCAGACCCCATCGGGAGTAACTGTGTTCAGTTCTGGTCAGACCCCATCGGGAGTAACTGTGTTCAGTTCTGGTCAGACCCCATCGGGAGTAACTGTGTTCAGTTCTGGTCAGACCCCATCGGGAGTAACGGTGTTCAGTTCTGGTCAGACTCCATCGGGAGTAACTGTGTTCAGTTCTGGTCAGACTCCATCGGGAGTAACTGTGTTCAGTTCTGGTCAGACTCCATCGGGAGTAACTGTGTTCAGTACTGGTCAGACCCCATCGCGAGTAACTGTGTTCAGTTCTGGTCAGACTCCATCGGGAGTAACTGTGTTCAGTTCTGGTCAGACCCCATCGGGAGTAACGGTGTTCAGTTCTGGTCAGACCCCATCAGGAGTAACTGTGTTCAGTTCTGGTCAGACCCCATCGGGAGTAACTGTGTTCAGTTCTGGTCAGACCCCATCGCGAGTAACTGTGTTCAGTTCTGGTCAGACTTCATCGGGAGTAACTGTGTTCAGTTCTGGTCAGACCCCATCGGGAGTAACTGTGTTCAGTTCTGGTCAGACTCCATCGGGAGTAACTGTGTTCAGTTCTGGTCAGACTCCATCGGGAGTAACTGTGTTCAGTTCTGGTCAGACTCCATCGGGAGTAACTGTGTTCAGTTCTGGTCAGACCCCATCGCGAGTAACTGTGTTCAGTTCTGGTCAGACTCCATCGGGAGTAACTGTGTTCAGTTCTGGTCAGACCCCATCGGGAGTAACTGTGTTCAGTTCTGGTCAGACCCCATCGGGAGTAACTGTGTTCAGTTCTGGTCAGACTCCATCGGGAGTAACTGTGTTCAGTTCTGGTCAGACTCCATCGGGAGTAACTTTGTTCAGTTCTGGTCAGACTCCATCGGGGGTAACTGTGTTCAGTTCTGGTCAGACTCCATCGGGAGTAACTGTGTTCAGTTCTGGTCAGACCCCATCGGGAGTAACTGTGTTCAGTTCCGGTCAGACCACATCGGGAGTAACTGTGTTCAGTTCCGGTCAGACCCCATCGGGAGTAACTGTGTTCAGTTCCGGTCAGACTCCTTCGGGAGTAACTGTGTTCAGATCTGGTCAGACTCCAACGGGAGTAACTGTGTTCAGTTCTGGCCAGACCCCATCGGGAGTAACTGTGTTCAGTTCTGGTCAGACCCCATCGGGAGTAACTGTGTTCAGTTCTGGTCAGACCCCATCGAGAGTAACTGTGTTTAGTTCCGGTCAGACTCCATCGGGAGTAACTGTGTTCAGTTCTGGTCAGACTCCATCGGGAGTAACTGTGTTCAGTTCCGGTCAGACTCCATCGGGAGTAACTGTGTTCAGTTCTGGTCAGACTCCATCGGGAGTAACTGTGTTCAGTTCTGGTCAGACCCCATCGGGAGTAACTGTGTTCCGTTCCGGTCAGACTCCATCGGGAGTAACTGTGTTCAGTTCTGGTCAGACCCCATCGGGAGTAACTGTGTTCAGTTCTGGTCAGACCCCATCGGGAGTAACTGTGTTCAGTTCTGGTCAGACCCCATCGGGAGTAACTGTGTTCAGTTCTGGTCAGACCCCATTGGGAGTAACTGTGTTCAGTTCTGGTCAGACCCCATCAGGAGTAACTGTGTTCAGTTCTGGTCAGACTCCATCGGGAGTAACTGTGTTCAGTTCTGGTCAGACTCCATCGGGAGTAACTGTGTTCAGTTCTGGTCAGACTCCATCGGGAGTAACTGTGTTCAGTACTGGTCAGACCCCATCGCGAGTAACTGTGTTCAGTTCTGGTCAGACTCCATCGGGAGTAACTGTGTTCAGTTCTGGTCAGACCCCATCGGGAGTAACTGTGTTCAGTTCTGGTCAGACCCCATCGGGAGTAACTGTGTTCAGTTCTGGTCAGACCCCATCGGGAGTAACTGTGTTCAGTTCTGGTCAGACCCCATCGCGAGTAACTGTGTTCAGTTCTGGTCAGACCCCATCGGGAGTAACTGTGTTCAGTTCCGGTCAGACCCCATCGGGAGTAACTGTGTTCAGTTCTGGTCAGACTCCATCGGGAGTAACTGTGTTCAGTTCAGGTCAGACTCCATCGGGAGTAACTGTGTTCAGTTCCGGTCAGACCACATCGGGAGTAACTGTGTTCAGTTCCGGTCAGACCCCATCGGGAGTAACTGTGTTCAGTTCCGGTCAGACCCCATCGGGAGTAACTGTGTTCAGTTCTGGTCAGACTCCATCTGGAGTAACTGTGTTCAGTTCCGGTCAGACTCCATCGGGAGTAACTGTGTTCAGTTCTGGTCAGACCCCATCGGGAGTAACTGTGTTCAGTTCTGGTCAGACTCCATCTGGAGTAACTGTGTTCAGTTCCGGTCAGACTCCATCAGGAGTAACTGTGTTCAGTTCTGGTCAGACTCCATCGGGGGTAACTGTGTTCAGTTCTGATCAGACCCCGTCGGGAGTAACTGTGTTCAGTTCTGGTCAGACCCCATCGGGTGTAACTGTGTTCAGTTCTGATCAGACTCCATCGGGAGTAACTGTGTTCAGTTCTGGTCAGACTCCATCGGGAGTAACTGTGTTCAGTTCCGGTCAGACTCCTTCGGGAGTAACTGTGTTCAGTTCCGGTCAGACTTCATCGGGAGTAACTGTGTTCAGTTCTGGTCAGACCCCATCGGGAGTAACTGTGTTCAGTTCTGGTCAGACTCCATCGGGAGTAACTGTGTTCAGTTCTGGTCAGACTCCATCGGGAGTAACTGTGTTCAGATCAGGTCGGACTCAATCGGGAGTAACTGTGTTCAGTTCTGGTCAGATTCCATCGGGAGTAACTGTGTTCAGTTCTGGTCAGACTCCATCGGGAGTAACTGTGTTCAGTTCTGGTCGGACCCCATCGGGAGTAACTGTGTTCAGTTCTGGTCAGACTCCATCGGGAGTAACTGTGTTCAGTTCTGGTCAGACCCCATCGGGAGTAACTGTGTTCAGTTCTGGTCAGACCCCATCGGGAGTAACTGTGTTCAGTTCTGGTCAGACTCCATCGGGAGTAACTGTGTTCAGTTCTGGTCAGACTCCATCGGGAGTAACTGTGTTCAGTTCTGGTCAGACTCCATCTGGAGTAACTGTGTTCAGTTCCGGTCAGACCACATCGGGAGTAACTGTGTTCAGTTCCGGTCAGACTTCATCGGGAGTAACTGTGTTCAGTTCCGGTCAGACTCCATCGGGAGTAACTGTGTTCAGTTCCGGTCAGACTCCATCGGGAGTAACTGTGTTCAGTTCTGGTCAGACCCCATCGGGAGTAACTGTGTTCAGTTCCGGTCAGACCCCATCGGGAGTAACTGTGTTCAGTTCCGGTCAGACTCCTTCGGGAGTAACTGTGTTCAGTTCTGGTCAGACTCCATTTGGAGTAACTGTGTTCAGTTCTGGTCAGACTTCATCGGGAGTAACTGTGTTCAGTTCCGGTCAGACTCCATCGGAAGTAACTATGTTCAGTTCTGGTCAGACTCCATCGGGAGTAACTGTGTTCAGTTCCGGTCAGACTCCATCGGGAGTAACTATGTTCAGTTCTGGTCAGACTCCATCGGGAGTAACTGTGTTCAGTTCTGGTCAGACCCCATCGGGAGTAACTGTGTTCAGTTCTGGTCAGACCCCATCGGGTGTAACTGTGTTCAGTTCTGGTCAGACTCCATCGGGAGTAACTGTGTTCAGTTCTGGTCAGACTCCATCGGGAGTAACTTTGTTCAGTTCTGGTCAGACTCCATCGGGGGTAACTGTGTTCAGTTCTGGTCAGACTCCATCGGGAGTAACTGTGTTCAGTTCTGGTCAGACCCCATCGGGAGTAACTGTGTTCAGTTCCGGTCAGACCACATCGGGAGTAACTGTGTTCAGTTCTGGTCAGACTCCATCGGGAGTAACTTTGTTCAGTTCTGGTCAGACTCCATCGGGGGTAACTGTGTTCAGTTCTGGTCAGACTCCATCGGGAGTAACTGTGTTCAGTTCTGGTCAGACCCCATCGGGAGTAACTGTGTTCAGTTCCGGTCAGACCACATCGGGAGTAACTGTGTTCAGTTCCGGTCAGACCCCATCGGGAGTAACTGTGTTCAGTTCCGGTCAGACTCCTTCGGGAGTAACTGTGTTCAGATCTGGTCAGACTCCAACGGGAGTAACTGTGTTCAGTTCTGGCCAGACCCCATCGGGAGTAACTGTGTTCAGTTCTGGTCAGACCCCATCGGGAGTAACTGTGTTCAGTTCTGGTCAGACCCCATCGAGAGTAACTGTGTTTAGTTCCGGTCAGACTCCATCGGGAGTAACTGTGTTCAGTTCTGGTCAGACTCCATCGGGAGTAACTGTGTTCAGTTCCGGTCAGACTCCATCGGGAGTAACTGTGTTCAGTTCTGGTCAGACTCCATCGGGAGTAACTGTGTTCAGTTCTGGTCAGACCCCATCGGGAGTAACTGTGTTCCGTTCCGGTCAGACTCCATCGGGAGTAACTGTGTTCAGTTCTGGTCAGACCCCATCGGGAGTAACTGTGTTCAGTTCTGGTCAGACCCCATCGGGAGTAACTGTGTTCAGTTCTGGTCAGACCCCATCGGGAGTAACTGTGTTCAGTTCTGGTCAGACCCCATTGGGAGTAACTGTGTTCAGTTCTGGTCAGACCCCATCAGGAGTAACTGTGTTCAGTTCTGGTCAGACTCCATCGGGAGTAACTGTGTTCAGTTCTGGTCAGACTCCATCGGGAGTAACTGTGTTCAGTTCTGGTCAGACTCCATCGGGAGTAACTGTGTTCAGTACTGGTCAGACCCCATCGCGAGTAACTGTGTTCAGTTCTGGTCAGACTCCATCGGGAGTAACTGTGTTCAGTTCTGGTCAGACCCCATCGGGAGTAACTGTGTTCAGTTCTGGTCAGACCCCATCGGGAGTAACTGTGTTCAGTTCTGGTCAGACCCCATCGGGAGTAACTGTGTTCAGTTCTGGTCAGACCCCATCGCGAGTAACTGTGTTCAGTTCTGGTCAGACCCCATCGGGAGTAACTGTGTTCAGTTCCGGTCAGACCCCATCGGGAGTAACTGTGTTCAGTTCTGGTCAGACTCCATCGGGAGTAACTGTGTTCAGTTCAGGTCAGACTCCATCGGGAGTAACTGTGTTCAGTTCCGGTCAGACCACATCGGGAGTAACTGTGTTCAGTTCCGGTCAGACCCCATCGGGAGTAACTGTGTTCAGTTCCGGTCAGACCCCATCGGGAGTAACTGTGTTCAGTTCTGGTCAGACTCCATCTGGAGTAACTGTGTTCAGTTCCGGTCAGACTCCATCGGGAGTAACTGTGTTCAGTTCTGGTCAGACCCCATCGGGAGTAACTGTGTTCAGTTCTGGTCAGACTCCATCTGGAGTAACTGTGTTCAGTTCCGGTCAGACTCCATCAGGAGTAACTGTGTTCAGTTCTGGTCAGACTCCATCGGGGGTAACTGTGTTCAGTTCTGATCAGACCCCGTCGGGAGTAACTGTGTTCAGTTCTGGTCAGACCCCATCGGGTGTAACTGTGTTCAGTTCTGATCAGACTCCATCGGGAGTAACTGTGTTCAGTTCTGGTCAGACTCCATCGGGAGTAACTGTGTTCAGTTCCGGTCAGACTCCTTCGGGAGTAACTGTGTTCAGTTCCGGTCAGACTTCATCGGGAGTAACTGTGTTCAGTTCTGGTCAGACCCCATCGGGAGTAACTGTGTTCAGTTCTGGTCAGACTCCATCGGGAGTAACTGTGTTCAGTTCTGGTCAGACTCCATCGGGAGTAACTGTGTTCAGATCAGGTCGGACTCAATCGGGAGTAACTGTGTTCAGTTCTGGTCAGATTCCATCGGGAGTAACTGTGTTCAGTTCTGGTCAGACTCCATCGGGAGTAACTGTGTTCAGTTCTGGTCGGACCCCATCGGGAGTAACTGTGTTCAGTTCTGGTCAGACTCCATCGGGAGTAACTGTGTTCAGTTCTGGTCAGACCCCATCGGGAGTAACTGTGTTCAGTTCTGGTCAGACCCCATCGGGAGTAACTGTGTTCAGTTCTGGTCAGACTCCATCGGGAGTAACTGTGTTCAGTTCTGGTCAGACTCCATCGGGAGTAACTGTGTTCAGTTCTGGTCAGACTCCATCTGGAGTAACTGTGTTCAGTTCCGGTCAGACCACATCGGGAGTAACTGTGTTCAGTTCCGGTCAGACTTCATCGGGAGTAACTGTGTTCAGTTCCGGTCAGACTCCATCGGGAGTAACTGTGTTCAGTTCTGGTCAGACTCCATCGGGAGTAACTGTGTTCAGTTCTGGTCAGACCCCATCGGGAGTAACTGTGTTCAGTTCCGGTCAGACCCCATCGGGAGTAACTGTGTTCAGTTCCGGTCAGACTCCTTCGGGAGTAACTGTGTTCAGTTCTGGTCAGACTCCATTTGGAGTAACTGTGTTCAGTTCTGGTCAGACTTCATCGGGAGTAACTGTGTTCAGTTCCGGTCAGACTCCATCGGAAGTAACTATGTTCAGTTCTGGTCAGACTCCATCGGGAGTAACTGTGTTCAGTTCCGGTCAGACTCCATCGGGAGTAACTATGTTCAGTTCTGGTCAGACTCCATCGGGAGTAACTGTGTTCAGTTCTGGTCAGACCCCATCGGGAGTAACTGTGTTCAGTTCTGGTCAGACTTCATCGGGAGTAACTGTGTTCAGTTCTGGTCAGACTCCATCGGGAGTAACTGTGTTCAGTTCTGGTCAGACTCCATCGGGAGTAACTGTGTTCAGTTCTGGTCAGACCTCATCGGGAGTAACTGTGTTCAGTTCTGGTCAGACTCCATCGGGAGTAACTGTGTTCAGTTCTGGTCAGACCCCATCGGGAGTAACTGTGTTCAGTTCTGGTCAGACTCCATCGGGAGTAACTGTGTTCAGTTCTGGTCAGACCCCATCGGGAGTAACTGTGTTCAGTTCTGGTCAGACCCCATCGGGAGTAACTGTGTTCAGTTCTGGTCAGACTCCATCGGGAGTAACTGTGTTCAGTTCTGGTCAGACTCCATCGGGAGTAACTGTGTTCAGTTCTGGTCAGACTCCATCGGGAGTAACTGTGTTCAGTTCTGGTCAGACTCCATCGCGAGTAACTGTGTTCAGTTCTGGTCAGACTCCATCGGGAGTAACTGTGTTCAGTTCTGGTCAGACTCCATCGGGAGTAACTGTGTTCAGTTCTGGGCCCCGCACCTCAGGAAGGAGATATTGGTCCTTGGAGGGGGAGCAGCACAGATTCACCAGAATGATATCGGGGCTAAAAGGGTTAAATCACAGAATCACAGAAACGTGACAGTGCAGAAGGAGGCCATTCGGCCCATCGTGTCCGCACTGGCTCTCCGAAAGAATAATTCACTCAGTTCCACTCCCCTGCCCTCTCCCCGTTACCCTGCATATTCTTCCTTTTCATATAACTGTCTAATTCCCTTTTGAATGCTTCAATTGAACCTGCCTCCACCACGTTCTCAGGCAGTGCATTCCAGACCTTAACCACTCGCTGTGTGAAAAAGTTTTTTCCTCATGTCACTTTTGCTTCTCTTACCAAATACTTTAAATCTGTGCCCTCTCGTTCTCGATCCTTTCACAGTGGAAACAGTTTCTCTCTATCTACTCTGTCCAGATCCCTCATGATTTTGAACACCTCTATCAAATCACCTCTCAGCCTTCTCTTCTCCAAGGAAAACAGTCCTAACTTCTCCAATCTATCTTCATAACTGAAATTCCTCATCCCTGGAATCATTCTCCTGGATATTGTCTGTACTCTCTCCAATGCCCTCATATCTTTCCTCAAGTGCGGCACCCAGAACTGGACATAATACTCCAGCTGAGACCGAGCTAGTATCTTATACAAGTTCAACATAACGTCCTTGCTCTTGCACTCTATGCCCCGATTAATAAAGCCCAGGATACTGTATGCTTTATTAACCGCTCTCTCAACCTGTCCTGCCACCTTCAATGATTTATGCACACATACACCCAGGTCCCTCTGCTCCTGCACCCTCTTTAGAATTGTACCCTTTATTTTATATTGTCTCTCCATGTTCGTCCTACCAAAATGAATTACTTCACATTTCTCTGCATTGAACTTCACCTATTTATTTTATTTATTTAGAGATACAGCACTGAAACAGGCCCTTCGGCCCACCGAGTCTGTCACCTGTCTGCCCATTCCACCAACTTGTCTATGTCCTTTTGAAGTTCTACACTGTCCTCCTCACAGTTCACAATTCTTCCAAGTTTCGTATCATCTGCAAACTTTGAAATTGTGCCCTGTCCACCAAGGTCCAGGTCATTAATATATATCAGGAAAAGCAAGAGTCCCAACACTGACTCCTGGGGAACTCAGGATCACATCTAATGATGGACAATGTGTTTTAAGTTTTGTAATGACGGGCTGGTTGGGTACAGCCTGTACCTTACCCGTTGTGAACAGCAGAAGGGACATGTTGTTTGATATGATCCGCCAGTCTTTGGGACGTACGCCTGTATACCTAGGATCACACTGGCATCGAAATTCATATATCACATTACTCACTTGTGTGATTGGCAGGACTTTTTTTCGCTTGACAGCAGCATCCCTGTTAGTGGCAAACACCACACGTGTTACTGCTGCATAGTAGCAGCGTGAAACAGCTAGCTTCACCTGTTGCTCAATTTTTTGGGATACGTTACCATTCCAGGGTAACCTGAGGTAGACTGGGTACCGTTCAGGGCCAAAAATGACGGCCTTAGATCCGTTCATAAGTTTGTGCGATATATCGTGAGAAATGATCTGATCAGGGTCGTCGTTGTCACACAAGATGTCTTTATTGGCTCTATTTCGGCATCAAGCTTACATGGTGAGCAAATGGCTCAGACCCTATTTACGAGGTTGCCGATAAGGCCAATCTTATAGCGCGTGGAACTGTAAGAATCCCAACGCTTGTATTGGCCAGTGAAGGTAGCAAAACAAATGAATAATGTGATATATGAATTTCAATACCAGTGTGATGCTCGGTATAAAGGCCGTACGTCCCAAATACTGATGGATCCTATCAAACATGTCCCTTCTGCTGTTCAAAACAGGCAAGGTACAGGCCGTACCCAACCAGCCCGTACTTGCAAAATTCAAAACACAGTGTCCAACATTAGCTGTGATTCTGCGATTGGACAACATTTGCTAAATAATCCTCAGTGTGCTAAGAATTACGCTGACAACCAATTTAAGATTGTCAGTCGGGCTCGCAGTGTGGCGCATTTGCACGCACTGGAAGCTACATATATTAATACACAGAGCTCGTTATCTGCAGACAGAAAGAACATGTACACACATTGCTCTGTTTCAGCTAAACAAAATACATGACAGCTATTCACTGGCTCATTCTTCAGACCAATCAGAGTCAAGCTGCCTGGTTTAAATTTCAAACAAAGCTTGGCAGTTAACTGTCAGTCACCATAAACTGGTGCATTCTCCGTGGCAACGCCTCTACCAATCAGAGTTCACTTGCCAACCAATCAGCACTCTCTTCTCATACAATATAAAGTTGTTGTTTTCCCTTACATTGGTATTCTTTCAGATTGTCCTGATGAGTGCAAGACGAAAAGCTTCGACAACATATCTCTATTTTCTGCAATACTCAAGTTCTGTACTACCAAATGACTAATTGAGCAGATGTCTTTGGTTATATCACTTCTGTGCCTCTGTCTGAGGATCTCATAGAGGGAGAGAGAGAGAGAGAGCGAGAGAGAGAACAGTGGGAGTGGAGCAGGAGGAAAAGAAAATCGAAAAATGACATCAGAGTGACGTCACAGTGGACAGAGAGAGCAGGGGAAACCGAGAGCGGCCAGGATGAGTATACCGGTAAGCTTTTAATTTAATTTCAATCAAACATAAGATAAGATTTGATCTATTCATTAGTATATAAACTAAAAACTGAAGTGGATTTGATAATTTATCATACTGAGTGAGAGACAGAGACCAGCAGGAAGTATATCCGCTCAAATTTACACCACTTAATACATAAGCTGCTTTAAGTATTATTAGTGTTTATCAGTATTTGTAAGGTTTACTAATAGTAGTAAGGTTTATCAGAATTGGCAAGCTTTATTAACA
This sequence comes from Heterodontus francisci, assembly GCF_036365525.1. Taxonomy (NCBI): domain Eukaryota; kingdom Metazoa; phylum Chordata; class Chondrichthyes; order Heterodontiformes; family Heterodontidae; genus Heterodontus; species Heterodontus francisci. The sequence goes on along the minus strand of NC_090389.1, from coordinate 88,158,971 downwards.
TTGGTAAGGTCTATTACCAGTAGGAAGGTCTATATATCTGTGTAATCAAGAAAAGTATAACTTTAGTTGAAGGTGGTACTAGCATTTAATAAGCACAGTAAATTCGACAATACATAGGAATTATTCCAAGTTAATTAAGAAAGTAATTAAAGTAAATTAACTAATAGCATTAATAACAATGCCAGGACAGTTGTTGGGTTGCAGCTGTGGTATGTAGGAGCTCCTGGATCCCAAGGCGATCCAGGACAAACACGTCTGCAGAAAGTATCAGCAGCTAGAGGAATTCTGGATCAGGATTATTGATCTGGAAGCCGAACTGCAAACACTGCGCAACATAAGGGAGGAGGAGAAATACCTGGACACTTTGTTCCAGAAGACGGTCACACCTCATAGAACAGGGTCATCTGTTTTGGTCAGCAGTGAGGGACAGGAGGATGTGACTATGAATGAGGCAGTTAACGGGACCGTACAGACAGTAGCGGAAGAGCCTCAGACTTTGCAATTGTCAAGCAGGTTTGAGGTGCTCTCGGCCTGTGTGGACGAAAGTGAGGTCTGCAAGGTGGATGAGCAAACTGGCCATGGCACTGTGGTACAGGAAGCCATTCAAGTGGGGGCAGCAAAAAGGAATATAATGGTAGTAGAGGATAGTACACTGAGGGGGATTGACACTGTTCTGTGCAGGTGAGAGCGTAAGTCCAGAAGGTTGTGTTGCCTGCCCGGTGCCAGGGTTCGGGACATCTGCTCAGGGATGGACAGGAACTTGGAGAGGGAGGGGGAGGATCCCGTTGTTGTGGTCCATGTAGGTACCAATGACATAGGTAGGACTAGGAAAGAGGTTCTGTTTAGACAGTATGAACAGCTAGGCAACAAATTGAAGAGCAGAACCTCAAGGGTAATAATCTCTGGATAATTATCTGAACTATGTGCCAATTGGCAGAGGGCAAATAAGATTAGTGAAATGAATACGTGACTCAAAGTCTGGTGTGGGAGAAATGGGTTTCGGGTTGTGGGGCACTGGCACCAGTACTGGGGAAAGTGGGGGCTGTACCATTGGGATGGTCTACACCTGAACCGTGCTCGGACTAATCTTCTAGCAAACCGTATAACTAGAGAAGTAGAGAGGGCTTTTAACTAAACAAGGGGGCAAAGGGATCAAGCTTGCTTAGATGTAGTAAATCATGGGGTAGAGTCAAGGCAGGAGAGCAGAATAATAATATGGGAAATGAAGGTCAGAGAATGGCAGGAAGGGACAAAGAGAAAAAACTTAAGAACACACCAACAATCAAGACTAGATGTTACAAAGATAACAAAAAGACAAAACTAAAAGCTCTGTATCTGAATGCACGTAGCATTCATAACAAAGTAGATGAACTGATAGTGCACATTGAAGTAAATAAATATGATCTGATACCCATTACAGAGACATGGCTGCAGGATGACAAGGATTGGGTCCTGAATATTGCAGGGTATATAACATTCATGAAGAATAGGAAGCTAAGTAAAGGTGGAGGGGTAGCACTGTTAATCAAGGATGGCAATGGTGCAATAGCTAGAGATGACCTTGGTTCAGGAGATCAGGATGTAGAATCGGTTTGGGTGGAGATGAGGGGAAAGAAGTCACTAGTGGGAGTGGTCTACAGGCCCTCTAACAGTAACCCCAATGTAGGACAAAGCATACAAGAAATATTGGGTGCTTGTGAGAAAGGGACAGCAATAATCATGGGTGATTTTAATCTACATATAAACTGGAAAAATCAGATTGGCAATAGTAACCTGGATGAGGATTTCATAGAATGCTTTCGAGATAGTTTCTTAGAGCAGCACGGTCTGAAACCAGAGAGCAGGTTATATTAGACTTGGTATTGTGTAATGTGACAGGACTAATTCATGACCCTCAGAGTAAAAGCACCTCTAGGTAGCAGCGACCACAATATGATTGAATGTTACAACCAGTTTGAAAGAGAGGGGTGTGGGTCTCGAATGGTATTTTAAACTTAAATAAGGGCAACTATGTGGGTGTGAAAGCTGAGCTAGCTGAAGTGAACTGGGTTACTTGGCTCAGAGATAGATCAATAGAGAAGCAGTGGCAGACATTTAAGGGGATATTTCAGAATACTCAGAAAAGTATATTCCTACTATAAAGAAAAATTCTAAGGGGAGGACCTACCATCCATGGTGAACTAAAGAAGTTAAGGGAAGCATCAAACCTAAGGAAAAGGCATATAATTGCGCAAAGATGAGTGGCAGGGCAGATGATTGGTGAGAATATCAAGAACAGCAGAGAATGACTAAAAGGTTAATCAGGAGAAAGAAATTAGAGTAAGAGAGGAAGCTAGCTAGAAATGTAAAAACAGATAGCAAAAGTTTCTACAGGTATTTAAAAAGGAAAAGAGTAAGTAAAGTGAGTGTTGGCCCTCTAGAGAGTGAGAATGGGGAGTTAATAGCAGATGATAAGGAAATGGCAGATCAAATGAACAAATATTTTGCTTCTGTCTTCACAATAGAGGATACAAAAAACATTCCAGTAATAGCTATAATCAGGAGGTGGAAGGAAGAGAGAAGCTTGGTGAAATTACAATCACCAGGGAAGTGGTACTGAGCAAACTGATGGAGCTGTGGACTGACAAGTCCCCAGGTCTTGATGGGCTTCATTCTAGGGTCTTAAAAGAGGAGGCTAATGAGGTAGTAGATGCGTTGGTGTTAATTTTTCAAAATTCACTAGATTCTGGAAAGGTTCCATCAGACTGGAAAACAGCAAATATTCAAGAAGTGGGGTGAGGGGGGAGGGAGCAGAAAACAGGTAACTATAGGCCAGTGAGCTTAGGATCTGTCGTGGGGAAGGTGTTCGAATCGATCATTAAGAAGTTTATAGCTGAGCAAGGTAATCAGAAATAGTCAGCATGTGAAAGGGAAATCATGTTTAACCAATTTATTGGAGTTTTTTGAAGGAGTAACATGTACTGTGGCTAAAGGGGAGCTCGTTGACGCATTTGATAAGGTGCCACTTAAAAGGTTATTGTGCAAAATAGGAGCCCATGGTGCAGTGGGTAACATATTAGCATGGATAGAAGATTGGCTGGCTGGCAGAAAACAGAGAGTATGTATAAATGGGTTCTTTTCTGATTGGCAGGAATGTGACGAGTGGAATCCTGCAGGAGTCTGTGCTGGGACCTCAACTTTTTACAATTTATATCAATGACTTAGATGAGGGGAGCAATGGCATGGTAGCTAAATTTGCAGATGACACAAAGATAGATAGGAAAGTATGTTGTGAAGAGGGCATAAGGAGGTTGCAGACTGATATAGATAGGTTGAGTGAGTGGGCAAAAACCTGGCAGATGGAGTATAATGTGGGAAAATGTGAAGTTGTTCACTTTGGCAGGAAGAATAAAAAAGCAGAGTATTACTTAAATGGAGAACGACTGCAGAATTCCGGGGTGCAGAGGGATCTAGGTGTTCTAGTGCATGAGTCACAAAAAGTTAGTATGCATGTACCGCAAGTAATAAAGAACGGCAATGGAATGCTATCCTTTATTACGAGAGGAATTGGAAATAAAAGTAAGGATGTTATGCTTCAGTTATACAGGGCATTGGTGAGACCACATCTCAAATACTAAGTGCAGTTTTGGTCTCCTTATTTAAGGAAGGATGTGAATGCATTGGAGGTGGTTCAGAAGAGATTTACTAGATTGATACCTGGAATGAGCAGGTTGTCTTATGTGGAAAGGTTGGACAGACTGGGCTTGTTTTCACTGGAGTTTAGAAGAGTGAGGAGAGACTTGATTGAAGTTTATATAAAATCCTGAACGGTCTTGACAAGGATGTTTCCTCTTGTGGGTCAGTCCAGAACTAGGGGGCACTGTTTTAAAATGAGGGGTCGCCCATTTAGGACGGAGACAAGAAGAAATTTTTTCTCTCGGAGGGTTGTGTGACTTTGGAACTCTCTGTTTCAGAAGGTGGTGGAGGCGGGGTTATTGAATTTTTAAGGCACAGGTAGATAGATTCTTGTTAGGCAAGGGAATCAAGGAGTATCGGGGGTAGATGGGAGTGTGGAATTCGAAACACAATCAGATCAGCCATGATCTTATTGAATGGCAGAGCAGGCTCGAGGGGCCGAATGGCCTACTTCTGCTCCTAACTCGTACGGTCGTATCAAGGGATTTCCCTTGTCCCTTTGGATCCACCCATGCGCTTTGGGGGATGGAGCGAGGATCTGAGGCAACCTGGACTGGCAGAGGATGAAGGAGTCATGGCAGCTGCCAGAAAAGCAATCACAAACATGGAGGAAGTTCGTGCTGTGGTCACAGACCAGTTGGACATTGAGGGAGCGGAAGTCCTTCCTGTTGATGGATCTCACTGGCAGGTCGCTGGGCGCCTTGATGGCCACATGGGTACAATCGATGATGCCCTGCACCTGGGTGAAATCCAGCGATGGCAGTGAAATCCACTGCCCTCCATCCCTGTGAGGACTCATCCACCTTGCACAAAGAGGGCATCAGTGACCAGTAGATCCAGTGGTGTGCTGGCTACTGCGAGATGCCACCAAGTTCCACAGCTAATCCTTGGAAGGAGGCAGAGGTGAAGATGTTTGAAGCCACTTTGACAGTGACTGGCAGGGCATGGCGAGCAGTCCTGCAAGGTTTGAGGATTTCGGTGATGGGGTCACAGATGTCTTTGACCATCAGCCTGGAGAGTCACTGTCTCCTGCGGCACTGGGTCTCGGTGATCCCCGGTGATCTTCAGCAGTAGAGCCCATGAAGATGGTATGGCCTCGTGTCCTTCCTGCTCCTCACCCCTTTTCTTCTACCTACTCCCCCCCTTCACCCACTGATGCCGAGGGCTCCGCCCTTCCTGTGGAGGGTTTTGCTCCTCATCGCAACTGGGCCCCAAATCCGAGAGTTGTGCCCCCATTGCCAGTTGCTGCCATCCTTGTGTTCTGCTGGCTATCCAGTTGTCCTTGCCCCCTGCGATGACCCCCTGCACTGCCCAAACGTTGACTGCCCATTCTGCCCACCACCTGTGCAGTGTCAAGTGCACCCATTTCCCAATGGCTGAGCCCCCACTCTACGCCGTTAAAACTTTTATGGCTCCAGGGTTATTCCCTGGGGCAGCCCACTCTGTACCCGTCTCCCTTCACTTCGTCTTCCCCAGACAGCGCGTGGAGCCCGTGCACCCCCTGATTCTCTCAAATCCCTACATTAATGAGCTCTTCAAGCACCTTAATTGCCTTTAACCAGGGATCGGGTGGTATCGCTGCCCCACCGTCCCCTCATTGCAAAGTAGGTACACCGGCAGGCTCAGGCCCTGCTCGTCTCTGTTCCCAACCTGGTGAGCCCCATAAATTCAGTCATGGAATACAAGGGGCTGAATGGCCTCTTTCCGATCCTGCACAGTGAGCGAGGGAGCGTCTCTATGAGGTCATCGCGCTCATGCTGCAGCTTCCTTCCATTCCATCCATCCAAAAGTGGTAAGTACAGTGAGTGCACTATGGATGTAAAATGAATGCTATCAACTGGAGAAAGTGAACATTCCGGTGGTCGGGTCGGGTCGGGCTCAGTTCGGGCTCGGGTCAGGTCGGGCTCGGGTCAGGTCGGGCTCGGGTCGGGTCGGGCGTGGGTCAGGTCGGGCTCGGGTTGGCTCGGGCTCGGGTCGGGTCGGGCTCGGGTCGGGTCTGGCTCGGGTCAGGTCGGGCGTGGGTCAGGTCCGGCGTGGGTCAGGTCGGGTTCGGGTCGGGTCGGGCTCAGGTCGGGCTCGGGTCGGGTCGGGCTCGGGTCGGGTCGGGCTCGGGTCGGGCTCGGGTCGGGCTCGGGTCAGGTCGGGCGTGGGTCAGGTCCGGCGTGGGTCAGGTCGGGTTCGGGTCAGGTCGGGCTCGGGTCAGGTCGGGCGTGGGTCAGGTCGGGGTCGGGCCGGGCTCGGGTCAGGTCAGCCGTGGGTCAGGTCGGGCTCGGGTCGTGTCGGGCTCGGGTCAGGTCGGGCTCAGGTCAGGTCGGGCTCAGGTCCAATGTGGTTCTGTCGGGTTCGGGTCAGGTCGGGCTCAGGTCGGGTCGGGCTCGGGTCAGGTCGGGCTCGGGTCAGGTCGGGCTCGGGCCAGGTCGGGCTCGGGTCCAATGTGGTTCTGTCGGGTTCGGGTCAGGTCGGGCTCGGGTCAGGTCGGGCTTGGGTCAGGTCGGGCTCGGGTCCAATGTGGTTCTGTCGGGTTCGGGTGGGGGATGCACATCCGAGCAGACCTTTAATGTAACAGGCTCAAGGGACTGCTTGGCCTCCTCCTGTTCCTACATTCCACCTTACCTCCAGGCCCAGTAGAAGAAACTCTTCGGAGTCGGCACAAACAAACCCTTCAATGGTAGAGTAGTAGATACAACAGGACAGACTGGCGATACAGCAGCACTCACACACTGGCAACTTCCACAGGCTCACATCAAATGGAGACAAACTCACGCCCTCGATAATGGGTCTGGTAAATTCAACATACAAAAGGCAGAATAGATAACATGACAGAGACACCGGGTTAACACAACAAATCTACCTCACAGATTGATGGCTGATTGCTCTCCCAATGCTCGCCTCAAGCCTCTCTCCCCCCGATACAACCTGCTGCTTCTTTTATTGATAAGATTAGTGTCACTGTGAATTTTCCCTTTTCCAATTTTCCCATCCTGAGAATTTTCAATCCTCCAACCCCGCATCTCCACTATTCTGCAATCACCACCAAATCCAACTTCCACTCATTTTTATGCAGGTCTTCACCTCCGTTCTGTCCTCCCTTCTCCTTGCAATCAGTTTGTTGGGTGTCAGCCTTGGCTCAGTGGACAGCAATCTCTCACCTCTGAGTCAGCAAAGTCCCACTTCAGTGACTGGAGTGCATAATCCAGGCGACACTCCCACTGCCAGCACTGAGGGACTGCCACACTGTCAGAGGTGCCATCTTCTGGATGAGACATTAAAACGAGGCCCCATCTGCCCTCTCAGGCCAATATTTATCCCTCAACCAACATCACTAAAACAGATGACCTAGTCATTATCACATCACTTTTGTGGGATCTTGCTGTGCACACATTGGCTGCTGTGTCTCCCACATTACAACAGTGACTGCACTTTTTAAATACTTCATTGGCTGTGAAGCACTTTGGGATGTCATGAGGTTGTGAAAGGTGCTATAGAAATGCAAGTTCCTTCTTGTTTGACAAGTTTATTCGAGTTTTTGAGGATGTAACTAGTTGGGTAGATAAAGGGGAACCAGTAGATGTAGTATACCTGGATTTTCAAAAGGTATTCGATAAGATGCCACATAAAAGATTAATAGACAAGATAAGGGCTCATGGTGTTGGGGGTAATATATTAGCATGGTTAGAGAATTGGTTAACAGACAGGAAGCAGAGAGTGGGCATAAATGGGGCATTTTCAAGTTGGCAGGCAATGAATAGTGGGGTGCCGCAAGGATCAGTGCTGCGGCCTCAGCTATTTAGACTTTATATTAATGACTTGGATGAAGAGACAGAGAGTAATGTATCCAAGTTTGCTGATGATACTAAGCTCGGTGGAAAGGTAAGCTGCGGGGAGATATAGACATGTTAAGTGAGTGGGCAACAAGATGGCAAATGGAGTATAATTTAGGGAAGTGTGAAGTTGTTCATTTTTATCGTAAGAATAGAAAAGCAGAATATTTTTTAAAAGGTGTGAAACTGGTAAGTGTTGATGTTTAGAGAGACTTGGTACTTGTACAAGGAACTCACAAAGTTAACATGCAGGTGCAGCAGGCTATTAGGAAGGAAAATGGCATGTTGGCCTTTATTGCCAGGGGATTGGAGTACGGGAATAAAGAAGTCTTACTAAAATTGTACAGGGCTTTGGTGAGACCGCATCTGGAATACTGTGTGCAGTTTTGCTCTCCGCATTTAACAAAGGATATACTTGCACTGGAGGCAGTGCATCGAAGATTTACTAAATTGGTCCCTGGGATGAGGGGGTTGTCCTGTGATGAGAGGCTGAGTAAATTGGGCCTATATTCTCTGAAGTTTAGAAGAATGAGAGGGGATCTAATTGAGACGTACAAGATTCTGAAAGGGCTTGATAGGATAGAAGCTGAGAGATTGTTCCCACTGGTCAGGGAATCTAGAACGCGGGGACACAGTCTCAGGATAAGGGGTCAATCATTCAGGACTGAGATGAGGAGAAATTACTTCACTCAGAGGGTTGTGAATCTTTGGAATTCTCTACCCCAGAGGGTTGTGGATGCTCCATCACTGAATACATTTAAGGCTGGGAAAGATGGATTTTTGGTCTCACATGGAATCGAGGGATATGAGGAGCAGCAGGAAAGTGGAATTGAAGCCCAAGATCAGCCATGGTCGTATTGAATAGCGGAGCAGGCTCGATGGGCCATATGGTCTACTCCTGCTCCTATTTCTTGTGTTCTTTATCTCATGAACAACTTAGTACATGGAAGGTTTAAAGGACAGTTTAGATTTACTTTTTGCATTGGGTGGTGACTGGGTGGGATGGATGGAGGGAGTGGGGACCAAATTGATTGGCATATTCAGAGTTGGGTCAGTACCTGGAGAAATGTGTGACAGGGGAATGGCGGGGGGTGGGGGGAGCAGAACCAGAGGAAGGCAGTAGGCTGTGACAATCCCTCCCCACAGCGACAGGCCCAATAAACCACACTGGGCTCTCCCAGTCCTCTACTTTCTCCCTAAAGCAAAGGTTCTCAGTGATTACTTACATCCTGGCCGACTGCTTGCCACCATTGACAACATTTGTACTTTCAAGTATTTCTGGAACATTCCACACAGCAATCCTGCAGGCTGGGTCGGTCCTACAGGAGATTGAGACTGATGAGAGGCTCAGGTGTAAATCAGACACTTATTAATATATTGTCATTTCACCACCAGCACCACCGCCCCCGCCCCCGCGACCCCCCCACCCCCGCACTACTCCCCACACAGACACAAACCAGATACCCAGAACATACAAACAAACACTCAAAATACAGAGAAACAATACACACATGGGCTTATGACTGTTGTTCCGAATACACTGTTCCGAATGCACTGTTGTGACTGCACTGTTCCGAATGCACTGTTGTGACTGCACTGTTCCGAATACACTGTTCCGAATGCACTGTTGTGACTGCACTGTTGTGAATACACTGTTGTGATATTGTTAGGACCAACCGCTCCAGTCAAAGCCCCCAATTAAAATATACAATTCTGATTGTGGTGGGAGAAAAGCACTGTTAATTCAATCCCATCCCTCCACAGATTGCTTAACATATCATCTTAAACTTTCTAAATTAAAGACCCAGCCAAATTGTACTATCTATTAACCCCCGAATGAGGCTAACCAAACCAGGTGTCTTTAAATCAACAAATTAGCTGTTTAATTAGAAAAACTAAATTCTGAAACACTACAACATAGAAAAAAATTAGAGTCCTCGCAAAATTACACTTCCCGATGAACAATCCTCTGATTAAAGTCCGTGTGTAATCTTCCAGGATCCGATGAGGAAAGTAAAGCAGTCCAACACTCGAAGTTTCAAACTACTCTTTCTTCCAGCGATGACCACAGTAGATCAACAACTCGCAACCACTTTCAATAGAATCAATCTGGCTTTAGAATTTTTGAGGGATAAAAGATTGTCACTGTCTAACTTCCCTTCCTTCAGTTTAAATTAGCAGAGATCTCTGTTTTGGCTTGACATTTTACGATTTTCAGAGAGAATAATAAATAAACAGATCAAATTCTCTTCCTTCAGTTTAAATGGGCTGAGAGCTCTTCTTTCAGGTGCTAACACATAGCTGTCTGTCTGTGTCCTCTGTTAGAACAGGCTGTTTGCACTATAAGCCAGTTAATAATTAAATTGTAACAAATGTATCTCTCGATACCCAGTCTGAGTGGCTGTATTCAAGGCAATGAGAATGCACTCTTTGAATCGCAGTCTTGGAAGGACTGTATCCAAGGTAATGAGAATGCACCCTTTGAATTGCAGACTCCGAATGGCTGTATCCAAGGCAACGAGAATGCACTCTTTGAATCAGTCTTTAGAGCTTGCTGCCTTAAAGCAGTATGGCTCTTTTTCCAGCCTTAAAGGCACACCACATTCTTCCCAGAAAAAAAAACTACAGGATCATAACTATATCTTGTGCACTACAGTGTTCAAGGTGTTGTATCTCCATCCCCGATCACACTAAATAACATCCCACTGGAAGTGGTTCGCAAATTCTGCTACCTTGGTGACAGACGCCAACGTTAAAAATAACAACTCATAATGTCACTTGGCAGCTTAACGTGTGGCACTTGTGGCAGAACCTGCCTCTCGAGGATTGGCCTTCACGGCCATCAGCAAAGGTGCACCAAGAGAAGACACTCCACCTAAATGGATTGTTTACTGCATGTCCATCATCTTTCGTAGATGGAAGGATGTCAATCTTACAGTTGTCACAGAAAGCCACATTTCTGGAGCACAGACATTCAAAGCACCTCTAAGGCAGAGCCCGCAAGCTGATCCTGTTCACTCCCTGGCTACATCTAGAGGCCAACAGCAATCAGCTCTCTGAATCAGCTGACACAACACCAACCCTATCAGATTGAGCCCTGGCCTTGGACTGTGCGACCTTAGTTGCACACCAGCCGCTGATTTTGCCCAGAGACTCAACTGTGGGGCAAAGTTGACAGAGTAATATTAATTTAAAACTCTTTCTATATTAGGAGAGGAAATAGTTTGCAGTCTTTACATTTTAGAAATAGAGTTGGGGGTTTTAACTCTGTGAAGCAAGGCCTCTGTCAGCTGTATCTCAGCAATCTCCAGACTATGACCTCACTGGCACGTGCAGAGTAGGCTCAATCTGCAGGAAGCTTCTAGAAGGCAGGATCAGTCGCTCAGCAGGGATGTGCAAAACAACAGTGGATGGTGAAATGAGACTGCTGGAATATCTCAGCCGAGTGTGTCAGACATTTGCACCAAATTCCTACACCGTCGAATCATATCCTACATGGGGGCGTGGGGGAGGGGGTGGAAGGGCTGCTGGTCAAGCACTTATTAAAAACCTCCTCTCTCCCAGTTTCCTCCCCTGAGGGCACCAACTATTTTCAAAATTCATTCTTGGGATGCAGGCGTCACGGGCATTTATTGGCATCCCTAGTTGCCCTGGAAGGTGGTGATATAACTGAGTGTCTTGCTAGGCCACTTCACAAGACAGTTAAGAGTCAATCATGTTGGAGTGGGGACTGGAGTCACATATCGGCCCAGACAAGGTAAGGACGGCAGGTTTCCTTCCCTGAACTGGTTGGTATTTTAAAACAACCCAACAGCTTCATGGTCACTTTTACTGATACCAGTTTTTTATTTTCCACTTTTTTGATTAAAATTCTAAACAGCCTATGACTTAAACTCATGTTCTTTGGATCACCAGTCCATACCCACACCCCAGCAGTTAGAATTATAGAAAGTTTATGGCACAGGAAGAGGCCACTTGGCCTTTCGTGTCTGTGTCGGCTGAAAAACGAGCCACCCAGCCTAAACCTACCTTTCAGCATTTGGTCCATAGCCCTGCAGATTATGACACTTGAGGTGCATATCCAGACTCCTTTTGAATGAGTTCAGGGTTTCTGCCTCAACTACCCTTTCAGGCAGTGAGTTCCAGACCCCCACCACCCTCTGGGTAAAGAAATGTTTCCTCATCTCCCCTCTAATCTTTCTACCAATCACTTTAAATCTATGCCTCCTAGTCACTGACCTCTTTGCTAAGGTGAATAGACCCTTCACTTCCACTCTATCCAGGCCCCTCAAAATTTTGTACATTTCAATCAGATCTCCCCTCAGCCTTCTCTGTTCCAAGGAGAACAACCCCAGCCTATCCAATCTTTCCTCAGAGCTGCATTTTTCCAGTCTGGGCAACATCCTCGTAAATCTCCTCTGTACCTTCTCTAGTGCAATTACATCCTTTCTGTAATGAGGTGACCAGAACTGCACACAGTACTCAAGTTGTGGCCTAACCAATGAGTTACACAGTTCCAGCATAACCTCCCTGCTCCTATATTCTATACCTCGGCTAATAAAGGAAAGGATTCTATATGCCTTCTTAACCACCTTATCGACCTGTCCTGCTACCTTCAGGGATCTGTGGACATTCACTCCAAGGTCCCTCACTTCCTCTACACTTCTCAGTATTTTCTCATTAATGGTGTATTCCTTTGCCTTGTTTGACCTCCCCAAATGCTTCACCTCACACTTCTCCAGGTTGAATTTTAAGAGGCATCTGGACAGGTACTTGAATGAGCAAAGCATAGAGGGATATGGAATTAATGCAGGTAGGTGGGATTAGTATAGATAGGCATTATGGTCAGCATGTATGCGGTGGGCCGAAGGGTCTGTTTCTATGCTGTACAACTCTATGACTATGAATTCCATTTGCCACTTTTCTGCCCACCTGACCAGTCCATTGATATCTTCCTGCAGCCTACAGCTATCCTCCTTGCTATCTACCACACGGCCAATCTTTGTGCCGTCTGCAAACTTCTTGATCATGCCCCTTACATTTACATCCACGTCGTTAATATACACCACAGAAAGCAGGGGACCCAGTACTGAGCCCTGTGGAACTCCACTGGAAACAGCCCTCCAGTCGCAAAAACACCCGTCAACAATTACCCTTTGTTTCCTACCACTGAGCCAATTTTGTATCCACCTTGCTGCATTTCCCTGGATCCCATGGGATTTTATTTTTTTAACCAGTCTGCCATGTGGGACCTTGTCAAAAGCCTTGCTAAAATCCATGTAGACCACATCAACTGCACTATCTTCATTTATCTTCCTCGTTACTTCTTCAAAAAATTTAAACAAGTTGGTCAGACAAGATTGTCCCTGAACAAATCCATGCCGACTATCCTTGATTAATCTGTGCCTTTCTAAGTGACAGTTTATCCTGTCTCTCAGAATAGATTCCAATAATTTGCCCACCACTGAGGTTAGACTGTCTGTCCTGTAATTATTTGGTCTGTCCCTCGCTCCCTTTTTAAACAGAGGTACAACGTTAGCAGTTCTCTAATTCTCTGACTCACACCTGTATCCAGTGAGGACTGGAAAATGATGGTCAGACCTTCCACTATTTCCTCTCTTGCTTCTTTTAACAGCCTGGGGTACATTTCATCTGGGCCTGGTGATTTATCAATTTTCAAGGATGCTAATCCCACTAATACTTCCTCTCTCCCTATGTTGATCACATCCAATACATCACACTCTTCCTCCTTAACTACAATATCTGCATCGTCCCCCTCTTTTGTGAAGACAGACGCTAAGTATTCATTAAGAACAATACCAGCATCTTCCATCCCTACACATAGGCAGGAACTGAAGAATTTAGATTGGGGGCGGCTGTTTGAGGGTAAATCAACATCTGACATGTGGGAGTCTTTCAAATGTCAGCTGATTAGAATCCAGGACCAGCATGTTCCTGTGAGGAAGAAGGATAAGTTTGGCAAGTTTCGGGAACCTTGGATAACGAGGGATATTGTGAGCCTCGTCAAAAAGAAAAAGGAAGCATTTGTAAGGGCTGGAAGGCTAGGAACAGACGAATCCCTTGAGGAATATAAAGACAGTAGGGAGGAACTTAAGCAAGGAGTCAGGAGGGCTAAAAGGGGTCATGAAAAGTCATTGGCAAACAGGATTAAGGATAATCCCAAGGCTTTTTATACGTATATAAAGAGCAAGAGGGTAACTAGAGAAAGGGTTGGCCCATTCAAGGACAGAGAAGGGAATCTATGTGTGGAGCCAGAGGAAATGGGCGAGGTACTAAATGAGTACTTTGCATCAGTATTCACCAAAGAGAAGGACTTGGTGGATGATGAGCCTAGGGAATGGAGTGTAGATAGTCTCAGTCATCTCATTATCAAAAAGGAGGAGGTGTTGGGTGTCCTGCAAAGCATTAAGGTAGATGTCCCGAGGGCCTGATGGGATCTACCCCAGAATACTAAGGGAGGCAAGGGAAGAAATTGCTGGGGCCTTGACAGAAATCTTTGCATCCTCATTGGCTACAGGTGAGGTCCCAGAGGACTGGAGAATAGCCAATGTTGTTCCTTTGTTTAAGAAGGGTGACAAGGATAATCCAGGAAATTATAGGCCAGTGAGCCTTACGTCAGTGGTAGGGAAATTATTGGAGAGGATTCTTCGGGACAGGATTTACTCCTATTTGGAAACAAACTAACTTATTAGCGAGAGACAGCATGGTTTTGTGAAGGGGAGGTCGTGTCTTACTAATTTGATTGAGTTTTTTGAGGAAGTGACAAAGATGATTGATGAAGGAAGGGCAGTGGATGTTATCTATATGGACTTTAGTAAAGCCTTTGACAAGGTCCCGCATGGCAGACTGGTACAAAAGATGAAGTCACACGGGATCAGAGGTGAGCGGGCAAGATGGATACAGAACTGGCTCGGTCAGAGAAGACAGAGGGTATCAGTGGATGGGTGTTTTTCTGACTGGAGGGATGTGACTAGTGGTGTTCCGCAGGGATCAGTGCTGGGACCTTTGCTGTTTGTAGTATATATAAATGATTTGGAGGAAAATGTAGCTGGTCTGATTAGTAAGTTTGCGGACGACACAAAGGTTGGTGGAGTTGCGGACAGTGATGAGGATTGTCAGAGGATACAGCAGGATATAGATCGGTTGAAGACTAGGGCGGAGAAATGGCAGAGGGAGTTTAATCCGGACAAATGTGAGGTCATGCATTTTGGAAGGTCTAATGCAGGTGGGAAGTATACAGTAAATGGCAGAACCCTTAGGAGTATTGACAGGCAGAGAGATCTGGGTGTACAGGTCCACAGGTCACTGAAAGTGACAACGCAGATGGATAAGGTAGTCAAGAAGGCATACGGCATGCTTGCCTTCATCGGTCGGGGCATAGAGTATAAAAATTGGCAAGTCATGCTGCAGCTGTACAGATCTTTAGTTAGGCCACACTTAGAATATTGCGTGCAATTCTGGTCGCCACACTACCAGAAGGACGTGGAGGATTTGGAGAGGGTACAAAAGAGGTTTACCAGGATGTTGCCTGGTCTGGAGGGCATTAACTATGAGGAGAGGTTAGATAAACTCGGATTGTTTTCACTGGAACAACAGAGGTGGAGGGGCGACATGATAGAGGTTTACAAAGTTATGAGCGGCATGGACAGAGTGGATAGTCAGAAGCTTTTTCCCAGGGTGGAAGAGTCAGTTACTAGGGGACATAGGTTTAAGGTGAGAGGGGCAAAGTTTAAAGGGGATGTGCAAGGCAAGTTCTTTACACAGAGGGTGGTGAGTGCCTGGAACTTGCCGCCGGGGGAGGTGGTGGAAGCAGATACGATAGCGACGTTTAAGAGGCATCTTGACAAATACATGAATAGGATGGGAATAGAGGGATACGGACCCCGGAAGTACAGAAGGTTTTAGTTTAGGCAGGCATCAAGATCAGCGCAGGCTTGGAGGGCCAAATGGCCTGTTCCTGTGCTGTACTGTTCTTTGTTCGTTCTTTGTTACCTTTTTGGTCTTTTATGGGCCGTACTCTTTTCTTAGTTGTCCTCTTACTCTTAATGTATTGATAAATGTATTGGGTTCACCTTGATTTTGCTTGTCAAAGCCTTGTCAAAAGCCATGTTAAAATCCATGTAGACCACATCAACTGCACTACCCTCATCAATCCTCCTTGCTTTTTCTTCAAACAATGCGATCAAGTTGGTCAGACAAGATCTTTCCTTAACAAATCCATGCTGACTATCCTTGATTAATCTATGCCTTTCTAAGTGTCATTCTTTCGTGCCCTCCCTTAGCTTTCCTAATTTCCTTTTTGATTTCACCCCTCCACTTTCTATACTCCTCTCGGCTTTCTGTAGTATTGAGTTCTTGGTGTCGGACATAAGCTTTCCTTTTCTGCCTTATCTTACCTTGTAAGCTCCTTGACAGGTGTAAGATTTGCTCTGCATTTAAGGGGAAGCTGGATATACACGAGGGAGAAAGGAATGGAAGGATATACTGATAGGGTGAGATGAAGAGAGGTGGGAGGAGGCTCGTGTGGTGCATAAACCCCAGCATAGACCTGATGGGCCGAATGGCCTGTTACTGTGCTGTCAATTTGATCTAAATAGTTGGGACTGCCATGGCCAGTCGGGCTTGCACCATAATGGACTGTTGCAACTTTTATTGCTGGGGCTTCAGCTATTTACAATTATATCAATGACTTAAA
This sequence comes from Heterodontus francisci, assembly GCF_036365525.1. Lineage (NCBI taxonomy): Eukaryota > Metazoa > Chordata > Chondrichthyes > Heterodontiformes > Heterodontidae > Heterodontus > Heterodontus francisci. Next base: position 88,142,759 of record NC_090389.1, on the reverse strand, counting down.
TGAAGAGACCAAGTGTAATGTAACCAAAAACAGAAAGTGCTGGAAATACTCAGCAGGTCTGGCAGCATCTCTGGAGACAGAAGCAGAGTCAACGTTTCAGATCTGTGACCTTTCATCAGTTTCTAATGAAAGGTCATCGACCTGAAACATTAACTCTGTTTCTCTCTCCACAGATGCTGCCAGACCTGCTGAGTATTTCCAGCACTTTTTGTTTTTATTTCCGATTTCCATCATCCACAGTATTTTGCTTTTATATTATTGTAATGTAACCAAGTTTGCTGATGATACAAAGTTAGGTGGGAAAGTAAGCTGGAAAGGGATGTAGACAGGTTGAGTGAGAGGTTAATAAGGTGGCAGATGGAATATACTGTGGGGGAATCTGAAATTATTCATTTTGGTAGAAAAATAGAAAAGCAGAATATTTTTTAAAAGGTGAGAGACTGGGACCTGGGTATCCTTCTACACGAATCACAGAAAGTTACCGTGCAGGTACAGCAAGCAATTAGGAAGGCAAATGGCATGTTGGCTTGTATTGTAAGAGGGTTGGCGTATACGAGTCTTACTGCAATTATTTAGGGCTTTGATGAGCACACACCTTTTTGGTCTCCTTACCTAAGGAAGGATATGCTTGCCTTAGAGGGAATGCAACAAAGGTTCACTAGACTGATTCCTGGGATGAGAGGGCTGTCCTACGAAGAGAGATTGAATACAAGGGGACGATATTCGCTCAAGTTCAGAAGAATGAGAGGTGACCTCATTGAAATATAAAATGCCTAAGGGGTTTGACAGGTTAGATACTGAGAAGTTGTGTCCCCTGGTTGAAGAGTCTGGAACGAGGGGTCACAGTTTCGGAATAAAGGGTCAGCCAGCCATTTAAGACTGAAAAATATGTTCACTCAGAAGTTTGTGAATCTTTGGAATTCTCCACCCCCCCTAGAGAGCTGTAGATGCTCAGTCGTTGAGTATATTCAAGAATGAGACTGATAGATTTTTAGATCAAAGTGAATCGAGGGATATGGGGATGGGATAGGAGAGTGGAATTGCAGTCGAAGCAGGTTCGAGGGAGTGAACAGCCTCGTCCTCCTATTTCTCATGTTCTTATGAGCCTGCATGGGGAGAAATGGGTCGGGAAAAAGAAGCTCCGGTGTGACCCCACCCACCCCCCCACAAGCCCCTCCCCAACCCCCTCTACTCCCCTCCCCCACCTTTCTGCTCCTTACCTGACAGTGTAGATCCAGATTTCTGTGGGGTCCACGAGATAGAAGACCAGGTTCTGGGCTCTGTTGTATGTGTAGCTCGTCGCACTCTGTACCAGAGTGTCTGTTGGAAGAGGGAGGACCATGGATAACTTCGCCCCCAGACACTGGGACACGATCCGCAGACTGGACACAGAACACAGAAAACGTGGGAGCTCTTCGATTTTAGGCCACAGTGGGTGGATGTGGGTGGGTTGGGTGTGGGACGGGGGGTGTGCGGCTTTACAACAACAAAAACAACAACTGACATTTACAATCGTGCCTTTAACCAAAGAACTATTTTTGAAATGTAGAATTCCCCAATTCTTCTTCGAGATACTGACCGCAGGATCTTTCACATCCAGAAGCCACAAGAGAAAGCGAGAGAGAGAAAATGCCTGAGACAGGGAAAAAGCGAGAGGTAGAAACTGGAGAGACAGAGAGGAAAAAACAAAAGTTTCAGTGAGAGGTGACCCATCCTTCAGTTCTCTTTCATTTATTGCCCAGGAGGTCAGAGGAGAGAAAAAAAATGCAGCCTTTTTTAAATAAAGGTGACATATTCATGTTGGAGATAAAACCAAAGTAACCATGAAACCAGAACTTTCCCAGCTAGGTAGTGAGCTCCTTGAAAGAGAAAAACAAAATTTGAGATTTCAGGCACTGGGCACACAACACTGGGCATGCAACACTGGATACTGGGCATGCAGCACTGGGCATGTGACACTGGGCACATAACACTGGACACTGGGCATGTGATACTGGGCATGTGACACTGGGCACACAACACTGGGCATGCAGCACTGGACACTGGGCATGCAGCACTGGGCATGTGACACTGGGCACACAACATTGGTCATGCAGAACTGGACACTGGGCATGCAACACTAGGCACACAACACTGGGCATGCAGCACTGGATACTGGGCATGTGACACTGGGCACATAACACTGGGCACTGGGCATGTGACACTGGGCATGTGACACTGGGCACACAACACTGGGCATGCAGCACTGGACACTGGGCATGTGACACTGGGCACATAACACTGGACACTGGGCATGTGACACTTGGCACACAACACTGGGCATGCAGCACTGGAAACTGGGCATGAGACACTGGGCACACAACACTGGGCATACAGCACTGGACACTGGGCATGAGACACTGGGCACACAACACTGGGCATGCAGCACTGGAAACTGGGCATGTGACACTGGGCACACAACACTGGGCATGCAGCACTGGAAACTGGGCATGTGACACTGGGCACACAACACTGGGCATGCAGCACTGGAAACTGGGCATGTGACACTGGGCACACAACACTGGGCATGTAGCACTGGACACTGCGCATGTGACACTGGGCGCTGGGCACATGGCACCAGGTACATGACACTGGCCTTTTGACACTGGCCAAGCAGCACTGGGCATTCGCCACTAGGCATACAGTACTACACCCACAATACTAGATCTGCCACCTTCCTCCTACCTGGTGTCTCTTTGCAACACGGCTACTCTGGTCGTTCTCCCTTTGGCAGAAGCTAGGCCCATGTGGATGACTGAGTTGCCAATGTGACTCCAGAAGTGAGTGAAGTAGTTGAGCGTGTAGCTCTGGCAGTGTTTGGTTGAGCAGCAGTACAGGAGGTCGTTCTCTGTGAGTCCCATCCACTCGATGCTGTCCTCAAATACGAACAGACTAGATCCCCAAAAGGGCAAAGGGCACAGTTACTATCTCCTATATACTCTACCAAGCCAATCCTCTGACCTTGACTCCCAATCCACTGACCCCTGACCCCAATACACTGACCCATGATTCCCCAATACATTGAACCCCAGCTGCCAATACACTGGCCCCAAAACACTAACCCCCTCAATACACTGGCCCCTGACCCCAATACAATGACCCCCCCCCCAATACACTGACCCCTAACCTCTGATACACTGACCCCAATACACTGATCCCACTGTGTGTCTTTTAACACCTTCAGTACAGTTTTGAGGCTGGATTATAAAGCTTTGATCAGTCCTGTGCAGTCTGATTATGTGTGATAAATGCTATTCCAGGAAGTATCAATAGTGTTTCATGAAGCCAATTATTCAGTCTCTTGGCAAAATTTGTCTGGTTTCTTTTCCAAATTACCTGATGAAAAACTGGATATCAAATTTAAAAAGCTTTACTAAGGTAATGTTTATTTATTTATTTAGAGATACAGCACTGAAACAGGCCCTACGGCCCACCGAGTCTGTGCCGACCATCAACCACCCATTTATACTAATCCCATATTCCCTACCACATCCCCACCTTCCCCTACCACCTACCTACACTAGGGGCAATTTACAACGGCCAATTAACCTATCAACCTGCAAGTCTTTGGCATGTGGGAGGAAACCAGAGCACCTGGAGAAAACCCACGCAGACACAGGGAGAACGTGCAAACTCCGCACAGGCAGTACCCAGAATCGAACCCGGGTCGCTGGAGCTGTGAGGCTGCGGTGCTAACCCGAGTATTACTTTTAAAACAAATTGTTTGTGCGAGAGACAGGAAGCAAAGAAAGTCTTGCATTTCTGTACTGCCATTCACAGCTTCAGGACATCCCAAAGTACTTCACAATCAATGAAGTATCTTTTGAAGTTTAGTCACTGTTGTAATGTAGGAAATGCAGCAGCCATCTTGTGCACAGCAAGCTCCCACAAACAGCAATGGGATAATGACCAGCTAATCTGTTTTAGTGATGTTGGTTGAGGGATAAATATTGGCCAGGACACCAAGGAGAACTCCCCTGCTCTTCTTTCAAATAGTGACATGTCCATCTGACAGGACAATGGGACCTCAGTTTAACGTCTCGTCCAAAAGACGGCACCTCTGACAGTGCAGCACTCACTCAGTACTGACACTGAGATGGAGAGAGTGTTGGCCAAAACAGATTAGCTGCTCATATATCTCACTGCTGTTTCTGGGATATTCCTGTGTGTAAATACATTTGAAATGTATTTCATTGGCTCTGATGTGCTTTGACACAGCCCGAGGGGGTGAAAGACGCTGTAGAAATGGAACTTTCTTTCCCTTTGTCCTTACAGAGTTGGTCCTAACCTCAGAAGTTGCCCCATGATGTCCAGTGACCAGAACCTGATGGAGCCATCCTTGGAGCCAGAGATAAAGATGGAACTGGTTTCAGGGTGGAGTAGAAGGTTTGTAACTGCCCGACTGTGTCCAGTAAACTTGTGGGTGAAGGTGCCTTTGTTGGTCCAGGCCTTGACTGTGAGAAGATCAGAGTGTTGAGGGTGAGAGACAGAAGCAGCCTGCATTGATAAAGTGTCTTTTATGTAGCAAATCCTACCAAGGCACTTCGCCAGAGTATTATCGAACACAATTTGATGGCGAGCCACATAAGGAGATATTACAGGAGGTGACCAGTTGGTCAAGGATAGCTGTAAATCAGGAGGTGGAAGGAAGAGAGGAACTTGGTGAAATTACAATCACCAGGGAAGCGGTACTGAGCAAACTGATGGAGCTGTGGGCTGACAAGTCCCTGGGTCCTGATGGGCTTCATCCTAGGGTCTTAAAAGAAGTGGAAAATGAAGTAGTAGATGCGTTGGCGTTAATTTTTCAAAACTTGCTAGATTCTGAAAAAGTTCCATCAGACTGTAAAATAGCAAATATAATCCCTCTATTCCAGAAGTGGGGGGAGGCAGGAAACAGCTAACTATAGGCCAGTTAGCTTGACGTCTGTCATGGGGAAGGTGTTAGAATCGATTATTAAGTAGGTTATAGCTGGACACTTAGAAAAACTCAAGGTAATTGGGAATAGTCAGCATGGCTTTGTGAAAGGGAAATTATGTTTAACCAATTTTTTGGAGTTCTTTGAAGGAGTAACATGCTCTGTGGATAAAGGGGACCCCATAGACGTACTGTACTTGGATTTCCAGAAGGCATTTGACAAGGTGTCACATAAAAGGTTATTGTGCAAAGTAGGAGCTCATGGTGTAGGGGGTAACATATTAGCATGGATAGAAGATTGGCTGAAAACAGAGAGTATACATAAATGGGTCCTCTTCTGATTGGCAGGATGTGACGAGTGGAATCCTGCAGGAGTCTGTGCTGGGACCTCAACTTTTTACAATTTATATCAATGACTTAGATGAGGGGAGCAATGGCATGGTAGCTAAATTTGCAGATGACACAAAGATAGATAGGAAAGTATGTTGTGAAGAGGACATAAGGAGGTTACAGACAGATATAGATAGGTTGAGTGAGTGGGCAAAAATCTGGCAGATGGAGTATAATGTGGGAAAATGTGAAGTTGTTCACTTTGGCAGGAAGAATAAAAAAGCAGAGTATTACTTAAACGGAGAACGACTGCAGAATTCCGAGGTGCAGAGGGATCTAGGTGTTCTAGTGCATGAGTCACAAAATGTTAGTATGCAGGTACAGCAAGTAATAAAGAAGATTAATGGAATGCTACCCTTTATTACGAGGGGAATTGAAAATATAAGTAAGGATGTTATGCTTCAGTTATACAGGGCATTGGTGAGACCACATCTCAAATACTAAGTGCAGTTTTGGTCTCCTTATTTAAGGAAGGATGTGAATGCATTGGAGGTGGTTCAGAAGAGATTTACTAGATTGATACCTGGAATGAGCGGGTTGTCTTATGAGGAAAGGTTGGACAGACTGGGCTTGTTTTCACTGGAGTTTAGAAGAGTGAGGGGAGACTTGATTGAAGTTTATAAGATCCTAAACGGTCTTGACAAGGTGGATGTGGAAAGGATGTTTCCTCTTGTGGGTGAGTCCAGAACTAGGGGGCACTGTTTTAAAATTAGGGGTCGCCCTTTTAGAACTGAGATGAGGAGAAATCTTTTCTCTCAGAGAGTTGTGCGACTTTGGAACTCTCTGTCTCAGAAGGCGGTGGAGGCGGGGTCACTGAATATTTTTAAGGCGGAGGTAGATAGATTCTTGTTAGGCAAGGGAATCAAAGGTTACTGGGGGTAGATGGGAGTGTGGAATTCGAAACACAAACAGATCAGCCATGATCTTATTGAATGGTGGAGCAGGCTAGAGGGGCCGAATGGCCAACTTCTGCTCCTAATTCGTACCTTTCTATGTTTTAAGGAGCATCTTGAGGAAAAAAGCGAGGTAAAGAAATGGAGAGATTTAGGGAGCTTAGGGCCCAGGCAGTTGAAGGCACGTCCGTCAATGGTGGAGTGACCGATGAGGGAATACCATTAACTTTGGTACAAACTAGTGTTGCCAAGACTCAGGGATTGCCCTGGTATCTCCAGGGAATGAAGATTAATCTCCAGGACATTGTCGCAAGCAAATGTCCAGCGGGAGAAAAATTATAGGTGCCATTAAAGAAAATTGTGAATATTTTTTCATTTTCTTTCAACATTTTCATTTGGTCGTTATAAAGATATTGGGGAAAGATGTCTGCTTGACCATAACAAGAATGCTGAAGAATAGTTAACACAGGTTATGTTAGTAGACTAGTAATCCAGAGAACACGAGTTTAAGAATTTGTATCCCGTCTTTAAATATCTGGAAATAAAAACCTGGCATTAATAAAGTGACTATGAAGCTGTCTGAGTGTCATAAAAACCCAACTGGTTCACTAATGTCTCTTTAGGGAAGGAAACCTGCCGTTCCTACCCGGTCTGGGCTGATATTTAACACTCGGTCCCTGCACCCAACATGGTTGACTCTTAACTATCCTCTGAAATCTCCAAAAAAAAAACACTCAGTTGTTCGAGAAAAAGGCCCACCAACATCTTCTCAGGCCAACAAGGGGATGCACAATAAATGCTGGCCTTGTCAGTGACACCCACATCCCAAGAAGTAAAAGCTAAGGTGAGGGAGTTTCATAGTTTTGAGATCTGGGAAATAATCCTCCCATAACCAAAAGAGTTTGGCCATGAAAGGGGAATTCCCAGCATCACAGAGCATCAGAGATTAAACATAGGAATAGGAGGAGTCCATTCAGCCCCTCGAACCTGTTCGACCCTTCGATTAGATCTTAGCTGATCTGTACCTTAACTCCATCCGCCACCTTAATGCCCTCGCCCAACAAAAATCTATCAATTTTGGTTTTGACTTTTTTAATCGATTCCCCAGCATCCACAGCTTTTTGTGGGAGAGAGTTCCAGATTTCCACTGCCCTTTGTGTGAAGAAGTGCTTCCTGACGTCACCCCTGAACGGCCTGGCTCGAATTTTAGGGTTATCCCCCTTGTTCTGGACTCCCTCCACCAGAGGAAATAGATTCTCTCTATCGACCCTATCAACCCCTTGAATCATTCTTCAATGTTCTATACTCAAAAGAATACAAGCCTAGTCTGTGCAGCCTGTCCCCGTAATTTAACCCTTTCAGCTCCGGTATCACTGGTGAATCTGCACTGCACCCACTCCAAAGCCAATATATCCTTGCTGAGGTACGGTGCCCAGAACTGAACACAGTGATTCTAAATTAGTGTCTGAACAATGGTAGCATAACTTCCATCCTTTGTATTTCCACCCCACTGAGATGTAGGTCAACACCTTTCTTGGTTCCCCAGCTGTAATGGAATGAAAGTTGGAATGGGAGAAAGTTGAGCCTTACTTTCGCAGTCTGTGGAGCAGGTCAGTATTGTCTTGGTGTACAGTGAGTAGATACAGGCTGTGGGTGAACACTTGTGCGGGTTTGGGATCTTCAGAAGCAGCTTTCCCTCCGTGTCGTAACAGAAGAGGGCGTGTATGGAGCAGCAGAAGACCTGCTGACTGGCGACATCCAGCTCCACTTTGGTCACCCAGTTTCCTCCCATATGAGGAAAGTCAGCCCTGGAAAGGGGTGTAAAGGACACACATACATTGGGCCCTCAGTCACACACAGCAACAACTTACATCGAAACAGTGCTTCTAACAGAGTAAAAGCGCATCATAGGAGCGTTAATCGGAGAAAAGAATTTTACAACGAGCCACATAAGGAGATGTTAGAACAAGTGACTAAAAGCTTGGTATGTTTTAAGGAGTGGGCCTAAAGGAAGACAGAGGGGTAGAGAGACAGAGAGGTTTAGAAAGGAATTCCAGAGCTTAGGGCCCAGGCACGGCTGCTGATGATAACCCAGGAAGCACCAGAGGTAGAATTGGAGGAGTTCAGAGGGTTGGAGGAGATTACAGAGATAGTGATCAGTGTTCACACACACTGCAGTTCCATCTGCCTCACAACCCCTGCTAAATCTTCCATCCTCCAGTTAATGATCCTTGGTACAGACTCCACAGGCCCTGGTCACTACAAAACCTGAACGGGGGAGGGGGGACGGTCTTCGGCCTCTGTCAACAGGCTTTTAGGCTGCAGTTGGGCCTGATCCAGTACTTGCCCGAGCTGGGTGGCCATGAGGAGGAAGGCGATCGCTGCGTGCCAATCAGGAGCAGGAGGCATAGCGCAGGGCACCAAGGCCCAGTGCCAGGCTCCTATTGCCAACTTTGCACAAGCCCGGGATAGGGTTGTTAATTCTGCAGGATTGCTCTGGAATCTCCTAGAATCAATGAGTTACATCCAGGACAATGCTGCAAGCAAAAACCCTGGGACAGAAACCATAGGGATGCTGCGAGGATGAACGTGTGGAGCAATCAATGGCAGTAATGTGCAAGAACAGGAGGAGACCATTCAGCCCCTCAAGCCTGTTCTGCCATTCAATAGCTGATCTGTACACATCTCCATCCATCTGCCTTGGCTCCAAGTACTTTATACCGCTGTTTAGCAAAAATCTATCGATCTCAGATGTAAAATTATGAATTGAGCTTTGTGTGGGAGAGAGTTCCACACTCCTACCATCCTCTGCATGAAATGTTTCCTAACTTCTCTCCTGAACGGTCTGCCTCTGATGTTAAGTTTATACTTTCTTATCCTGAACTTTCCCACCAGTGGGAAAAGTTTCTCTCGATCCACCCTATCAGTTCCTTGCAAAATCCTATAAACTTCCATCAAATCATTCTGCAACCCTCTATACTCCAGGGAATACAAGCCTAATTTATGTAATCTATCCTCATAATATAACCCTTGGAGCCCTGGGAACATTCTGGTGAATGAGCGGGGGTGGGGGTGGGGGGGGACAGTTGGAAGCGGGAGGTCATGTGATGAAACCACCAGGAATACGTCCAATCAGAGTTGGCCAGGGATCAAACCAGGGAGCCTCTGGTCCTGTATGGTTCCAATACACAGCAAGGGGGGCTGTATTCACCAATCGAAAAGCATTATTACAGCAACATACAGGACATTAAAAACATGTATTGTTGTTCTATATTTAATATATGGTATTTTATATGAAAATGTTTACAATACCTCAGGAAAAGTTCATAGTTGGACATGGCTACGACCTTATTGGTGCTTTTCTGATTCAGTCTGTACTTCCAAAACTGTGAAGAGAGAAACCCATCAAGTTCACTAATGTCCTTTTGGGAAGGAAATCTGCCATCCTTACCTGGTCTGGCCTACATGTGACTCCAGACCCACAGCGATGTGGTTGACTCTTAACTGCCCTCTGTGCCGTAAACTTTCTAAATGATTCTAAATGGCCTAGCAAGCCACTCAGTTGTATCAAAACCACTACAATGTCTAAGAAGAGGAATGAAACCGGACGGACCACCCGGCATTGACCTAGGCACCAGAAACAACAATGGCAAACCCAGCCCTGTTGACCCTGCAAAGCCCTCCTTACTAACATCTGGGGGCTGGTGCCAAATTTAGGAGAGTTGTCCTACAGACTAGTCAAGCAACTACTCACAGAATCATACCTTACAAACAATGTCCCAGACACCGCCATCACCATCCCTGGGTAAAACCTGTCCCACCAGCAGGACAGACCCAGCAGAGGTGGTGGCACAGTGGTATACAGTCAGGAGGGAATTGCCCTGGGAGTCCTCAACATCGACTCCGGACCCATGAAGTCTCATGGCATCGGATCAATAATGGACAAGGAAACCTCCTACTGATTACCACCTACCGCCCTCCCTCAGCTGATCAGTCAGTACTCCTCCATGTTGATCACCACTTGCAGGAAGCACTGAGGGTGGCAAGGGCACAGAATGTATGCTGGGTAGGAGACTTCAATGTCCATCACCAAGACTGGCTCAGTAGCACCACTACTGACCGGGCTGGCCGAGTCCTGAAAGATGTATCTGCCAGACTGATTCTACGGTAGGTGGTGAGGGAACCAACAAGAGGGAAAAACCTACTTGACCTTGTCCTCATCAATTTACCTGTTGCAGATATTGGTAGGAGTCCTTGTGGAGGCGAAGTCCCGTCTTCACATTGAGGATACCCATCATCGTGTTGTGTGGCACTACCACCGTGCTAAATGGGATAGACTTCGAACAGATCTAGCAACTCAAAACTGGGCATCCATGAGGCACTGTGGGCCATCAGCAGCAGCAGTATTGTACTCAACCACAATCTGTAACCTCATGGCCTGGCATATCCCCCACTCCACCATTACCATCAAGCCGGGGGACCAACCCTGGTTCAATGAAGAGTGCAGGAGCAGCACCAGGCATACCTCAAAATGAGGTGTCAACCTGGTGAAGCTACAACCCAGGACTACTTGCATGTCAAACAGCGTAAGCAGCACGCAATAGACAGCTAAATGATCCCATAACCAACGGATCAGATCTAAGCCCTACATCCAGTCGTGAATGGTGGTGGACAATTAAACAACTAACAGCAGGAGGCTCCACAAATATCCCCATCCTCAATGATGGAGGAGCCCAGCACATCAATGCAAAAGAAAGTCTGAAGCATTTGCAACAATCTTCAGCCAGAAGTGCCAAGTGGATGATCCATCTCGGCCTCCTCCTGAGGTCTCCAGCATCACAGATGCCAGACTTCAGCCAATCTGATTCACTGCACGTGATACCAGGAAATGGATGAAGGCACTGGATACTGCAAAGGCTATGGGCCCTGACAACATTTAGGCAATAGTACTGAAGACCTGTGCTCCAGAACTTGCCGCGCCCCTAGCCAAGCTGTTCCAGTGCAGTTACAACACTGGCATCTACCCAACAATGTGGAAAATTGCCCAGGTATGTCCTGTACACAAAAAGCAAGACAAATCCAACCCGGCCAATTACCGCCCATCAGTCTACTCTCTATCATCGGCTAAGTGATGGAAGGGGTTATCGACAGTGCTATCAAGTGGCACTTTCTTAGCAATAACCTGCTCAGTGACGCTCAGTTTGGGTTCTGCCAGAGCCACTCAGCTCCTGACCTCATTACAGCCTTGGTCCAATATGGACAAAAGAGCTGAGCTCCAGAGGTGAGGTTAGAGTGACTGCCCTTGATATCAAGGCAGCATTTGACCGAGTATGGCATCAAGGAGCCCTAGCAAAACTGGAGTCAATGGGAATCAGGGTCTCTCCCCTGTATGGAGTCATACCTAGCACAAAGGAAGATGGTTGTGGATGTTGGAGGTCAATCATCTCAGCTCCAGGACATTACTGCAGGAGTTCCTCAGGGTAGTGTCCTAGGCCCAACAATCTTCAGCTGCTTCATCAATGACCTTCCCTCCATCATAAGGTCAGAAGTGGGGATGTTCGCTGATGATTGCACAATGTTCAGCACCATTCGTGATTCCTCAGATACTGAAGCAGTCCGTGTAGAAATGCAGCAAGACCTGGACAATATCCAGGCTTGTGCTGATCAGTGGCAAGTAACATTTGCGCCACACAAGTGTCAGGCAATGACCATCTCAAACAAGAGAGAATCTAACCATTTCCTCTTGACATTCAATGGCATTACCATCAGGATCAACATCTTGGGGGGTTACCATTGACCAGAAACTGAACTGGAGCAGCCACACAAATACTGTGGCTACAAGAGCAGGTCAGAGGCTGGGAATTCTGTGGCGAGTAACTCACCTCCTGACTCCCCAAAGCCTGTCCACCATCTACAAGGCACAAATCAGGAGTGTGATGGAATACTCTCCACTTGCCTGGATGGTGCAGTTCCAACAACACTCAAGAAGCTCGACACCATCCAGGACAAAGCAGCCCACTTGATTGGCACCGCATCAACAAATATTCACTCCCTCCACCACCGACACACAGTGGCAGCAGTGTGTACCGTATACAACAGGGTTGTCCAACATACGGTCCGCAGACCAGGATCCCGCCCGCCAAATGTTTCCATTCGTTCCCTGGGTGGGGGAGGGGCTATAATTGGCTTCTGCAGTCCTGGTCTGTGGATTCCTGAGTCTAATCAGTGACCCTCTACTGTGCGTATGGAACATGGGAACAGGAGCAGGCCATTCAGCCCCTTGAGCCTGTTTCATCATTCATTTACTTCAAAGCTGATCTACATCTTGAAGCCATCCACCCACCTTTATTCCTTAATTCAAAATCCCCTTGCCTAACAAGCAACCGGCAATCTCAGTTCTGAAATTTTCAATTGACCCCCAGCATCTACAGCTTTTTGGGGGGAGAGAGTTCCAGATTCCCACTCCCCTTTGTGTGAAGAAGTGCTTCCTGACATCACCCCTGAACGGCCTGGCTCTGATTTTAAGGTTCTGCCACGTTGTTCTCTCCGCACCAGAGGAAATAGTTTATCGGGACGATAACTGCTTTCATCACCTTAAACATCTCAATTAGTTCATCCAGTAATCTCCAAACTCAAGGCAATACAAGCCGAGTCTTTGCAACCTGTCCTCCTAATTTAACCAGTTTAGCCCCAGGATGATTCTGTACCATATTCCAATTGAAACGGAGGAATGTGGTGCAAAGGCAGTTAACTGGAGTTGAGGTAAAGACTGGCCATGTTCTAACTGAATAGCAGAACAGGCTCGAGGGACTGAATGCCTTCCTATTCCTATGAGATCTCCTGTAGCCCCCAATACCTTATTAATCGATCGAGAGGTGAGAGATTCCCTGCTCCAGCTGCTGACAGACTCCAGAGAGAGAGCTGAAAACTCACAGAACACAAGGTCCTGAGATTTTTTTTTACCTTGACTCCTCCAACCCCTCCAGTGATAAGCTCCTCAGTCTTTGGGTTGAAAATTATGGACTTTACCAGCTTCAGGTCCAAATTGAGAACTGTAAATGTTTCAAAGAAATCCTTATTGTACACCTGGAGACAAAGGAAACAGTTCAGTAAGATTCCATCAAAGCAGCCCCAGCCTCAACCTGTATCCCCACCCCTCCCACACACATCCTGCCACCCCTCCCCAGGGCTGCCAACACTGAATGGACGCATTCCTGGAGCTTTCATCACATGACCTCCAATCCCCACCTCCCCCCTCCCCTTTTCCCCCATCTCCAATAACTTCATGACACAGTATTCAAAGAAAATAGAATAAACACTTTTTTAATGCTCCCTATGATATTTCTTCTGGGTTTTTGTTCACACCAGTGTCCAGTTCTCAACATCCACTATCGCAGGTGAGGAAAACCCCAGTGCCATCTTGGCTCATTCTTCTGGGAATACGATACCGACCCCATCACAGCATCCAACAATTTCCTAAACAACCGTAACTCATAAAGTTCTGGGTTCAAATCCCACACCAGGACTTGAGCACAAAAATCCAGGCTGACACTCCCAGTGCAGTACTGAGGGAGTGCTGCACTGTCAGAGGTGCTATCATAGAGATGAGATGTTAAACCGAGGCCCCATTTGCCTGCTTGGGTGGATGAAAAAAGATCCTATAGCCACTATATCAAACAAGAGCAGGGGAGTTCTCCCCAGTGTCCTGACCAATATTTATCACTCAATCAACATCACAAAAACAGTTTATTTGGTCATTATCACATTGCTGTGTGTGGGATCTTGCCATGCGCATAGTGGCTGCTGCATTTCCTGTATTACAACAGTGACTACACTTCAAAAAGTACTTCATTGGCTTTAAAGTGCTTGGAGATGTCCGGCGGTCAAGAAAGGTGCTATATAAATGCAAGTCTTTCTTTTTCCTTCTCCATAAACCTCAGCTCATTCAAAACTCTGCTGCCTGTGTCCTAACTCACATCAAGCCCCGTCCACCCCATACTCACTGATGCTACACTGACTCCCAGTCCAGCAATGTCGCAATTTTAAAATTCTCATCCTTGTTTTCAAATCTCTCCATGGCCTTCCTCTTTCCTATCGCTGTAATCTCCTCCAGCCCCAACACCCTCCGAGATCTCTGCACTCCTCCAATTCTGGCCTCTTGAGCATCCCCGATTTTAATCGCTCCACCATTGGCGGCCGTTCCTTCATCTCCCTGAGTCCCAAGCTCTGGAATTCCCTTCAATATGATTGATCTTACTTTCAGTGAGCAATCCTTTCCAAGGGCAAAGTAGATGTTGAACTTGCTGCAGTAAATAATTTGCTTCAAAATGTTGTAATGATGTTTGGGAAACTCCAATTCCCTTTTACCTGCAGATAAACAAGAGGAGTAAAAAGCTAATCATACGGAAAGAAGTCCTTCATCCACATATTTTTACCAGGTTTTCCAGTTCAATTCCCGCCGCTCCCCACCACACACACACCAAAAGAGGGAAAGCACTTGCATTTATATATCATGACCTCAGGATGTCCCAAAGTGTTTTACAGCCAATTAGATAGTTTTGAAGTGAAGTCACTGTTGTAATATAGGAAATGCAGCACTCCCTCAGTACTGCCCCTCCGACAGTGCAGCACTCCCTCTGTGCTGAATCTCCGAAAATGCAGCACTCCCTCAGTGCTGACTCTCTGACAGTGCAGCACTTCCTCAGTACAGACCCTCCGACAGTGCAGCACTCCCTCAGTACTGACCCTCCGACAGTGCAGCACTCCCTCAGTACTGACCCTCTGACAGTGCAGCACGCCTCAGTACTGACCCTCCGACAGTGCAGCACTCCCTCAGTACTGACCCTCCGACAGTGCAGCACTCCCTCAGTACTGACTCTCCGAAAATGCAGCACTCCCTCAGTGCTGAATCTCCGACAGTGCAGCACTTCCTCAGTACTGACCCTCCGACAGTGCAGCACTCCCTCAGTGCTGACCCTCCGACAGTGCAGCACTCCCTCAGTACTGACCCTCCGACAGTGCAGCACTCCCTCAGTACTGACCCTCCGACAGTGCAGCACCTTTAAATCAAGAGGTCCGAGAACACCACCCACTGAGCCACGGCTGGCACTGCCATGGGATTTTTTAGCATCCACCACAGCTGACAGATAATGCCAGATTTTTAAAGGGTCAGGACACAGTGCGGTTGCCATTTGAGAATCGAGGAGCCGGAGGTCATCTCAGGATCCTGACACTTCTGGGTCGGTTTTGAATTTGCAAAGTGCTGGCGAGAGGGAGGGAGGGGGGAGTGGATGGAAGGGGGAAACACACACGCTGCCAATTAACGGCCCATTAGCTCCTTTAAGAGCTTATTAAGAGTTTGGGCATGCAGGAAGGTAATTTTGTAAATCTGATTTCGGCAATCCTGAGCAGTCTGGTGCACATTTTGCACAGCTAAAGATTATGCAGAGCCGAGCTTACATCGACCACTGGGATCCACAGACCAGCTCCAGCAGCCCAGGCTGTCCAACACGATCAGTTTACGTGTCTTACTGTTGTAGGTAACTGGAGAGCAGAAAAGGAAATGATGATTTTGCATTAGTTCGATACAGTCCACACATCTTACAATCATCAGCTGCCTATCTCACAAAATCATAGTAAATGGACAGCACAGAAGGAGACCATTCAGCCCCTCATGCCTGTGATAGCTCTATGAAAGAGCTGTCCAATTTAGTCCCACACACTCACTCTTTCCCCATAACCCTGCAAATTAATCCTTTTCAAATCCATGTCCAGTTGCCTTTTATATCAGGCAACTGGTGCTAACCTTTCACCATTGCTGCAGGTGGCGATTACGAGGTGCCACTTGAACTGTTTTAAGCGGGGCCACTATGTTGTGCTGTTTAGCACTTACCAGTTTCAAAACCATTATTATTTATTTTGTATTCCAATCCAAGTTGCAATAGCGAGAGGCAGCTACTGAGCCGCCAGGGGTGTAAACATAAACATAACGGAGGTTGGCCTGATCTCAATGTTAAGCTGATCTCTGATCAATGCTGCCCCAAGTCTCCGAACCACCTCCAGACATACTGACAGCACCAACAGCCGACAGGTTCAAATCCCACCAGGGCATTTTGTGGAACTTAAATTCAATTGATTAATAAAAATCTGGAACTGAAAACTAGTCTCAGTAATGGTGCCATGAAATTGTCATCGATTGTTGTAAAAACCCATCTGGTTCACTAATGCCCTTCAGGGAAGGCAATCTGCTGTCCTCACCTGGTCTGGCCTACATGTAACTCCATCCCCACAGCAATGTGGTTGACTCTTACCATCCCTCTGAAATGGCCAAGCAAGTCACTCAGTTCAAGGGCAATTAGAGATGGGCAACAAATGCTGGCCTTGCCAGTGACGCCCACATCCCATGAAAGAATAAAAAAAACAACTACGCACAGCTTCAATATCCTTGTTCCCACTGCTCTCCCCATGTAGCAGACAAATTGCAGGGGGGACCAAGAACACCGAACTGTTGCCATGGGAACATGGGAGAGCACAAGACGGGCAGAGACCATTATAGCCCATTGTTAGTGCGCCAGCTCTCGTTGTACCCCTCAGACCCCCTCAATCCATTTCTCAGCCAAAGATCTTTCTGACTCCTTGAATTCACCAACACCATTGACACAAACTCTCTCACTGGCCAATCAGAACCACCCATCCTCTAACCTCTCACTGAAGTCATAAGCAATCTAAAACTCCCTGTTCCCCTTCCTCCTCATGTGCTCGGGTCCCTGACCCTGGTTCAAATGTTTGTAGCTACAACAACAACTTACATTTATATAGCACCTTTAGTGCACAGAAACATCCGAAGGTGCTTCGTAAACAAAATTTGACACTGAGCCAGAGAAGGACAAATTAGGACAAGGTGACAAAAAGGTTTGGTTTTGAGGAGTGTCTTAAAGGAGGAGAAATATTGAGAGGTTTGGGAACGGAATTCCAGAGCTTAGGACCCAAGTAGGTGGAGGCACAGTCGCCAATGGTGGAGCAATAGAAATCAGGGTGTTTAAGGGGGAATTTATTAGGGTTTAGGTGAACCCCGCTAAATCTTGAATATGTCACTAAGTCTCCTGAAACCTCTATTACCCAGCGTAAATACTCTTAATATCTGTTGTCTCTCACTGTAGGTCAGGGGCTTGGCCCCTGGTATCAGTTTAGCTGCCCTTCCTATGGCCCTAAAATTGCTGAGATGTTCTCCCAGGATGATTCAGTGGTGTAGCAGCGAAGTTACTGGACTAAATGATCGCGCGCACATGAGTTCAAATCCCACCAATGGCAGTCAGAGAATTCGGTCATGAAGCTGTCCTGGAAGTGTTCAACCAGTTCCCTACAGTCCTCACATACAACTCAAGGAGCAAGAGTCAATCATCTAATCAACTGTGGGAGCCATCACTGCTCAATCCTATCCTCGGCTGGCATTCACCGACATCCACTTTCCAGCAGGAATCCAAGGAAACCGTCAGGAGCAGGAACACTCGCTGATTAATTCCCTCCCCAGCCAATTGTAGAACTCTGACATTTGCTCCTGAAATCATTACAAAACACAGACCAGCAACTGGGCACTTTGTAGCCTAGCTGGCTCAGGCCAATGAAATACCTCTGGGACAGGTACAGCACGGGGGTTAGATACAGAGTAAATCTCCCTCCACACTGTCCCATCAAACACCCCCAGGGCAGGTACAGCACTGGGATTGGCTGGGCAATTTGGAACACTTCCTGCCAGCAATCAGGGGGAGCAGATGCACCTGTGCTGCAGCAACTGCAGAGTGGAGTAATTGGAGAAAGTGGAGAGAGGTGAATGCAGAGTGGAGAGAAACCATCAAGGAAGGCTGCAATTGTTTTGGAGAGGTGGGTGTCAGGGCACCTGAAAGACTCTGAAGTTTAAACTGTTTGGGGGAGGGAGAAGAGGCCGGAAGACTCAGGGGTGGGGCAGCCAAATCCAGTAGGGGGCCCCTGTATTTGTATTGGTGCTTGCACACAGGGAGCTCCCTCCCCACCCCAACTGCCTGCTCGGGACAGCTGGAGTTGCCCAGGTGAAGACTGTCTTGTTAAAATCAGAAGAGGAGAGTACCGGGCGGCTCCACCCGTCCCGGGCAAAGAAGCCTCCCCCAACTGGAAGACAACAAACAGTTTTGGACTAATTTTGATAAAGGTGCTCCAACTGGCAGTTGGATCAAACATCCTTTTCAGCCTTTCTCTCCTTTCCTCCACTCAGTCGCCTCAGTCACCTATCCTCCCCTTTTCCTTTACCATCCTACCCCATCCTCCTCTACTCCCACTCCACTTTGTTTAAAGTTTGCTTTTTTTTTGTTTCAATTGTGTAAATTTGTTTTGTTTCCTGGGGGTGGACGTGGCTCTTAGACCCCATGGCAAGCCCTCCTTCGCCAGTGGCGGGGCCTTCCCGTACATATGCTGCTGCGGCTGCTGCAGCTGCACCTGTTGCCCCGTCACCGTTTGCTTTATTAACATCGAAGCATGGGGTCAAGAGCTACGTCCACCCAAACATGACTATAGAGGCATGCGTGAAAGCAATGGCCGAGGTTATCGGCCCTTCGGCCATTGTTGCAGCCTCTAAAATGTACGGGAAGGCAGTGTTTTTACTGAAGACCGAGCGGGCGGTGTCCGTGGCTCTGAGCAAGGAGCTCACCGTGGGCGGGACCTTTCTGCCAGTGGACCCCCTGGAGGCCACTGCGCAAAGGCTCATTCTATCCAATGTCCCGCCCTTCATTCCTGGTGAGCTCCTCCTTCCCCACCTGCACCATCTGGGGGAGGTAAAGACGGGGCTCACCCCAGTCCCACTCGGTCTTCGGGAGAACAGCCTCCGACACGTGTACTCCTTCCGCCGCCAGTTATTCATGCAGCTGGCGCGGGAGGAGGTTACGCCTACCGCGTCTTCTGGACCTTGGACGGGGTGCGGTGCCATGTCTGTAATGGAGTGGGGCATGTTCGTAAGAACTGCCCAAACCTCCCAACTGCCAACTCCAACTCGGTGGCTCAGGGTGGCGATGCTGCACCTCCTCCCACCCCCCCCTACACCTCCACCAGATACCATTCAGTCGGTACCGGAGGCTGTGGTTTTCATGGCCTCCGGCAGGGAGCGGGGTGACCGTCCAAGTGGAAGGAAGGCGCGGAGGAGAAATAAACATCGAGAGGCGCGTCCCCTGGACACCGTGACACAACCCGAGTCTGAGCTCAGCACAAAGCCCGATCTCGGGAAGTCAACTTGCCCCAGGGCTGGGCTCAGGCCCAGGGTGAATAAAAAAAAAGAGTGCGGAGGTGGAGGCCTCTGATGACATGGAGGTCTCTGAGCCTCCGCACCCAACTGGGAAAAAGAGGAGACAAGGGGCCCTGAGGCGCAGGGTCCATCTGTTGGAGGGGAGCTGTCTCCTGTTTCGGGTCCCCAGGTTTCCCCTACCGCCACCACCAAGGCGACAAAGTCCAGGCAGGAGCACCCTATTCCTCAGGATGGAGGGGAGGGGAAGACCCTGGTACATGAGGCCCCTCCTGAAGGAGTAAGTGGGGCCCTGCTTGTGGTGGGGGAGCCTGGGGACGCCGCCCATTCTGCCACTGCTACTGGGTCGGGTGCCCTGAGTGAAGGGGAGGGCGAGGCCCCAGAGGGTCAGCCCTCCCAGCCGGAGTCTAGCACCAACCAGGAGACACCCGACCCGGTGATAACCGAGAATGCTGCCCCATCTGCTGGGCCTGTGGGTGCTGGCGGAGCGGGAGATGGCCTCCTCGCTCCGCCTCCGGTCTCGGCTCCGGCTGGATTTCTGGAGTCGAGAACTTCTGTCTCCCCTAGACCACTCATTGGCCTGGGGACGGAGGTGGAGGAGGGTCCTGAACCGCTGGTGCCTACAGGCTCCAGTTTCACAACAGAACTCAGAGAGGACTCCTCCGCCATCGATCCTGGGGGTGGGATCGTGACGGAGGCGGGACCAGCTGGCGCGGCCGGGACGTCCGCCCCACAGTGTGTGGTGGATGTGTCAGCCGCTGGCGGTGACGACCCGGAGGAGGATGGGGATTCGGTGTGGGGCATGGAGGATGACCTTGATTCCATTGCCAGTGAATGGTGGAGTCCCTCGTGCCTCCCACCGAATCTCCTCTCATCCCCACGGCGGAACTCCGGGATTTCCTCGCGGTTTGCAGGGGCTGCCGCAATAAAGTTCAGCTGGCACTCGACCGCTGGTCGAATCTGGCGCTGATCATCCAGTCCGTCCGTGCCGCCCTGCAGATAACGGGCAAGCGCGCGGGCGTGAAACTGGTTGAGAGGCGCCGTTTTAATGTGTTCCTCAATGGGTTGCTGGGGGAGTGGAAGGCCAGGTGCACTTCCACTCCCTCCTCACAGTGAGGTGTTGGTGACGGGTTTTAAGTACCTTTGACATGAAGATAACCATAGCCAGCCTCAACATCAACGGCAGCAGGGGGTCTCACCGCAGATTTCACAATCTCTCAGTCCTCAGGGAAGGGAGATACGTGGTGAACTTTCTGCAGGAAACCCACACTGTTCCGGGAGACGAAGCCACCTGGCTCCTGGAGTGGCAGGGTGGGGTCTACATGAGTCACCTCACCCCTATTTCTAGTGGGGTGGCTATCTTGTTGGCCCCGACTTTTCAGCCGGAGATCTTGGGGGTCAAGGAGCTAGTGCCGGGCCGCTTGCTCCACCTCGCCGTTCGCCTGGGTAGCGTGCCGCTCCACTTTGTGAACGTGTACGCTCCCAGGCCTGGCGCGTTGCAAGCGCGCTTCATTGAAGAAGTGTCCGCTCTCTTGAGCTCCATCGATAGCAGCGAGTGCATCATCCTCGGGGGGGATTTTAACTGCACCCTCGAGGTGGGGGATTGCTCCAGTCCCCTGCGCGGCCAAGCGTCGGTGGAGAAGTTGAGGGGACTGATCAGCTCCCTTAACTTGGTGGACGTCTGGCGGAATCTCCATCCCGACTCCAGCGCCTTCACGTGGAGGTCTGGAGGAGGAGGGTCGCAAATCGACCGCCTCTACATTTCGCAGGCATATGTCTCCCGCGTCTCAGCGGCCTCCATGCGGGCGGGGTCCGCGTACTGGAACTTTAACAACCGGCTGCTGGAGGACGAGCGATTTCAGGACTCGTTCTGTCGATTCTGGGCCGACTGGAGAAGGAAGCAGGGGGGCTTCCCCTCCTTGAGGCTATGGTGGGGTGTGGGCAAGACTCACATCCGCGTCTTCTGTCAGGAGTACGCAAAGGGGTTGACCAAGAGGCGGGAAGCCGAGACTGGGCGCCTTAAGAGGGAGGTGCTCGACTTGGAGACCCACCTCGGTCATGCCATCGTGGACCCGGCCCTGTGGCAGGCGTACAAAGAGAAGAAGGGCGCGCTGAGGGACCTGCAGCTCATAGGGTCCCGAGGCGCATACGTGAGGTCGCGGATCCAGATCCTGGAAGATTTGGACCGCGCCTCACCCTTCTTCTACTCGCTGGAAAAATGGCGGGGGGTCCATCAGCAGCTCATCGAGCTGCTGGCCGACGACAGATCCTCCATCACGGATCCGGAGGGAATGGGCCTCCTGGTCCGTACTTATTACAGTGCGTTGTTCTGTCCGGATCCGTCCAGCGAGGATGCGCGCAGAGTTTTGTGGGAGGACCTGCCGCAGGTCAGTCCGGAGGGCGCCGAAGGATTGGAGGCTCCGCTCACGTTGGCGGAGCTGACTGGCGCCCTCCACCAGCTCTCGAGGGGCAAATCCCCAGGGCTGGATGGGTTGACCGTGGAGTTCCTCAGGGCGTTTAGGGTCGTCCTGGGGGACGATTACGCGCGGGTCCTGGGGGAAAGCCTGGCGACCGGGGAGATGCCCCTCTCGTGGTGCAGGGCGGTCATCGTCCTGCTGCCGAAGAGGGGCGATCTCCGCCTGCTTAAAAACTGGCGTCCGGTCTCCCTCCTCAGCACGGATTATAAGATCTTTGCCCGGGCTATGTCTACCCGCCTGGGCTCCGTGCTGGCCCACATGATCCACCCCGACCAGTCCAACATGGTCCCGGGCCAGTCCATCCAGGACAACATCCACCTGGTCCGGGACCTGATCCATCTTTCCCAGAGGACTGGTCAGTCGGTCGCCTTTCTCTCCCTCGATCAGGAGAAGGCGTTCGACAGGGTGGATCACGAATACCTTTTCGGGATTCTGCGCGCTTTCGGACTCTGGCCACATTTCGTGGCCCGGGTCCGACTTTTATACGCCGCCGCAGAGTGTTTAGTCAAAGTTAACGGGTCCTTGACGGCGGCCCTTTGCTTTGGGAGAGGAGTGCGTCAGGGATGCCCCATGTCCGGCCAATTGTATACCATCTGCGTGGAGCCCTTCCTGTGCCTGCTTCGCAGGAGGTTGACAGGATTGGCTCTGCGCGAGCCGGCCATGCGGGTCGTCCTCTCGGCTTACGCCGACGATGTGCTCCTCGCAATCACAGATCCCGTTGACTTGCGGAGGATGCGCGACTGCCGGCAGACCTTTTCTGCTGCGTCCTCCGTGAGGATCAATTGGGAGAAATTTTCCGGACTCCTGGTTGGTCAGTGGCGGGTGGACTCCCTGCCGGAGGAGATGACACCTTTTGCGTGGAGCACCACGCACCTCCTCTATCTGGGAGTCCATCTTAGCCCCGCTGAGGAAGCCTGGCTGGCAAACTGGCAGGAGTTGGAGGCGAAAGTCACCGCTCGGCTGGGGCGCTGGACAGGACTGCTCCGAGTGCTTTCCTACAGGGGCCGAGCGTTGGTCATAAACCAACTGGTGGCCTCCATGTTGTGGTACCGGTTGGTCACTTTGGCCCCGCCCCCTGCATTTCCCAACAAGATCCAGAAGAAACTCGTCGATTTCTTCTGGGGGAAGAGGAAACACTGGGTCTCTGCCGTGGTCCTGAGTCTCCCGATTGAGGAGGGCGGTCAGTCGCTGGTGTGCGTCCACACCCAGGCTGCGACTCTCCGCCTTCGGACCCTGCAGAGGTACCTGTACGTCGAGCGTCCTCCCAGATGGTGTGCGCTGGCGACGTATTTTTTCCGCCAGTGTCACTGCCTTCAAGACGACACGCAGCTCCCGGTGGAGTCCGTTAGCCGTGCCTCTCTGAGGGAGTTTCCTGTCTTTTACCGGGATCTATTCCGAGTCTGGAACATGGTCGCCTCCAGTCAGAGCGCTCCCCCGCCGGCGGAGGGGAGCGCCTTGGCTGTCTGGGCGGCCGACTCCGGGGATGGTCCGGCGGGCGGAGGAGTAGCCGAAACCCCTGGGATGCCCCTCACTGCGGGTGGTGAGGGGGCTCGGGAGTGCGGAGCGATCCCGGCCGAGCTGACCCCCGCTCGGCCGGAACTGCTCATTGGACCCAGGCCCCGAAACCCTCCTCGGGAGCCGGTCCCACACAACCCGAGCCGCCTCTCGGAAATGCCCTCCGTGCCATTCCAATCGGCGCGGAGGTGTTTCCTGTACGGGCTGCTCCTGCACACTCTCCACTTCCTCGCCTTCGTCTGCCGGCCGGACACGCCCTGGCGGTCCGTGTTGCCATCTGGCGGCGAGGGGAAACCCCGATGGAGGTCTCTCTACGCGGGAGTCTTCCCCCTTTACATCGGGGACCTGGGGTGGAGGGTGTTGCACAGAGCAGTCCCGTGCAATAGGCTGTCTGTACTTTCTGCGGCCTGGACGAGTCCGTGTTCCACATTTATATGGAGTGTGCGAGGTTGCAGCCCCTCTTTGAGTATCTGAAGGGGCTGCTGCTCAAGTTCTGGCTGCACTTCAGCCCCACACTCCTGATCTTTGGGCACCTGGTGCGGAGGGGCGTGGGCCAGGAGGAGGATCTCCTCGTCGGTCTGCTCCTGGGCCTGGCCAAGGTGGCAATTCACAGGTCCAGGCTGCGGGCCATCGGGGGGTCCGTCCTCCCCGATTGCCTGCCCCTCTTCCGCGGTTACGTTCACGCCCGGGTGTCCCTGGAGAAGGAGCATGCGGTGTCTGCCGGTACGCTTGAGGCCTTCCACGACCGGTGGGCACCGCAGGGACTGGAGTGCATCGTTGACGCCGAGAATGGCATTTTAATTTGAATTTTTGTTTATTTCTGTTTTTAATAAAGTTATTTTAAAAATATAAGTATGTATATAAAGGGGGCCTGAGCAATAAAGGCCCCCTCGACATGAAAAATTTAAAAGGGGCCTGGGGTATAAAGGACACCTTATAAAAAAAAAAAGAAAAAAGAAGAAAAAAAGGAAAAAAAAAACGGGGTTCGAGACAAATTAAAGCTCCCTCAAAAACAAAGAAAAATACAGGATAGATAGAGACTGTAAATGCTATACTGTGTGAAGCTTCGGCGGGCTGGTGGAAATCTGGGGCGTATAACAAAAAACTGGGTTAGGTACAGAGTAAAGCTCCCTCTACACTGTCCCCATCAAACACTCCCCAGGACAGGTACAGCACGGGGTTAAAAAAATAAAATAAACGGGGTGCAAAAGTAAAATGGGAAAGGTAGCCAAACCATGGCTTACAAGGGAAATTAGAGATAACATTAGATCCAAGGAAGAGGCGTATAAATTCGCCAGAGAAAACAACAGATCTGAGGATTGGGAGCAGTTTAGAATTCAGCAAAGGAGGACCAAGGGATTGATTAAGAAGGGGAAAATAGAATATGACAGCAAGCTTGCGGGGAACATAAAAACTGACTGTAAAAGTTTCTATCGGTATGTGAAGACAAAAAGATTGGTGAAGACAAATGTAGGTCCCTTACAGTCAGAAACAGGGGAATTTATTATGGGGAATAAAGAAATGGCTGACCAACTAAATGCATACTTTGGTTCTGTCTTCACAAAGGAGGACACAAATATCATACCAGAAATATTGGGGAACACAGAGTTTAGTGAGAGAGAGGAACTGAAGGAAATCAGTATTAATAGAGAAATGGTGTTGGGGAAATTGATGGGATTGAAGGCCGATAAATCCCCAGGGCCTGATAATCGACATCCCAAAGTACTTAAGGAAGTGGCCCTAGAAATAGCGGATGCATTGGTGGTCATCTTTCAAGATTCTGTAGAGTCTGGAACAGTTCCTACAGATTGGAGGGTAGATAATGTAACCCCACTATTTAAAAAGGGAGGTAGAGAGAAAGCAGGGAATTATAGAGCAGTCAGCCTGACATCGGTAGTGGGGAAAATTCTAGAGTCCATTGTCAAAGATGTTATAGCAGAGCACTTAGAGAACAGTGGTAGAATCGGGCAGAGTCAGCATGGATTTACGAAAGGGAAATCATGCTTGACAAATCTAATAGAATTCTTCGAAGATGTAACTAGTAGAGTTGATGAGGGAGAGCCAGTGGATGTGATTTATTTGGACTTTCCGAAGGCTTTCGACAAAGTCCCACATAATTAAAGTGCATGGGATTGGGGGGTAGTGTACTCCGATGGATAGAAAATTGGTTGGCAGACAGGAAACAAAGAGTAGGAATAAATGGGTCTTTTTCCGAATGGCAGGCAGTGACTAGTGGGGTATCGCAGGGATCGGTGCTAGGACCCCAGCTATTCACAATATATATTAATGATTTAGATGAGGGAACTAAATGTAATATCTCCAAATTTGCAGATGACACAAAACTGAGTGGGAGGGTGAGTTGTGCGGAGGATGCAGAGAGGCTTCAGGGTGATTTGGACAAGTTGAGTGAGTGGGCAAATACATGGCAGATGCAGTATAATGTGGATAAATGTGAGGTTATCCACTTTGGTAGCAAAAACAGGAAGGCAGATTATTATCTGAACGGCTGTAAACTTGCAACAGGTGGTAAAAAAGGCAAATGGTATGTTGGCCTTCATAGCGAGAGGATTCGAGTACAGGAGCAGGGATGTCTTGCTGCAATTATACAGGGCCTTGGTGAGGCCACACCTGGAATATTGTGTGCAGTTTTGGTCTCCTTATCTGAGGAAGGATGTTCTTGCTATAGAGGGAATGCAGCGAAGGTTTACCAGACTGATTCTTGGGATGGCAGGACTGATGTATGAGGAGAGATTGAGTCGGTTAGGATGATATTTGCTGGAGTTCAGAAGAGTGAGGGGGGATCTCATAGAAACCTATAAAGTTCTAACAGGACTTGACAGGGTAGATGCAGGAAGGATGTTCCCGATGGTGGGGGAGTCCAGAACCAAGGGTCATAGTCTAAGGATACGGGGTAAACCTTTCAGGACTGAGATGAGGAGAAATTTCTTCACCCAGACAGTGGTGAGCCCGTGGAATTCGCTACCACAGAAAGCAGTTGAGGCCAAAACATTGTATGTTTTCAAGGAGTCAGATATAGCTCTTGGGTCTAAAGGGATCAAAGGATATGGGGGGAAAGCGAGAACAGGTTACTGAGTTGGATGATCAGCCATGATCATAATGAATGGCGGAGCAGGCTCGAAGGGCCGAATGGCCTACTCCTGCTCCTATTTTCTATGTTTCTATGATTCGACTACCCTTTCAGCCATCAGATGAGCCAGCAATGTGTTTCCCTGGAATAAAAACAGGAAGTGCTAGAAATATTGGGGTGGCACAGTGGCGCAGTGGTTAGCACCACAGCCTCACAGCTCCAGTGACCTGGGTTCGGTTCTGGGTACTGCCTGTGCGGAGTTTGCAAGTTCTCCCTGTGACCGCGTGGGTTTCCGCCGGGTGCTCCAGTTTCCTCCCACAGCCAAAGACTTGCAGGTTGATAGGTAAATTGGCCATTGTAAATTGTCCCCAGTGTAGGTAGGTGGTAGGGGAATTGAGGGAAGGTGGGGATGTGGTAGAAATATGGGATTAATGTAGGATTAGTATAAATGGGTGCTTGATGGTCAGCACAGACTCAGTGGGCTGAAGGGCCTGTTTCAGTGCTGTATCTCTAAATAAATAAATACTCAGTAGGTCTGGCAGCATCTGTGGAGAGAGAAGCAGAGATAACGTTTCATGTCAGTGACCTTTCATCAGAACACCTGTGGTTTCCTTGGTTGGATGAATCTACTCTGACCTCTCACCTCCCATGGCTTCCATCCGGTTTCTGGGGAAAGTAAAGTTCAACATCAAAACTGGGTTGAAATTCAGGATTTGGGTATTATTCAGAACCCCTGACATTGATGATGGGGTTGTTTCCAGTTTGTCCCCATCACTGAACCCTTTCAGTGTAACTTTGAAACTCTCAGATCCTGTTCCAACTTCTGTTTCACCATCACCGTTCTGCAACCTTCATTGAGACAAAGGAAAGAAGAATAAGAATTTTTCTGAACAATTTGTTTTGCTCTTCAATAAGGGGGATGTCAAACTGGGACAAGTTTCCATTTAGTGAACCCACTGTTCCCATCAAACACTCCCAGGACAGGTACAGCATGGATTTGCACAGCCACGCTCCTGATCTTTGGGCACCCGGAGCGGAGGGGCGTGGGCCAGGAGGAGGATCTCCTCGTCGGTCTGCTCCAGGGCCTGGCCAAGGTGGCAATTCACAGGTCCAGGCTGCGGGCCGTCGGGGGGTCCGTCCTCCCCAAATGCCTGTCCCTCTTCGGCGCCCGGGTGTCCCTGGAGAAGGAGCATGCGGTGTCCGCCGGTACGCTTGAGGCCTTCTGCGACCGGTGGGCACTGCAGGGACTAGAGTGCATCGTTGACGCCGAGAATGGCATTTTAATTTGAGTTTTGGTTTATTTTCTGTTTTTAATAAAGTTATTTTTGTAAATATGTATATAAAGGGGGCCTGAGCAATAAAGGCCCACTCGGCATGAAAATATAAAAGGGGCCTGGGATATAAAGGCCACCTTGGAGAAAAAAAGAAAGAAAAATAAAGCCAAAAAAAAAATGGATTTGCACAGCACTCCCTCAGTGCTGCCCTTCCAAAAAAAAAGAAAAAGAAAAAAAAATGGTTTAGTGCCAGGCAATTACCGTCTCCAACAAGAGAGAATCTAATCACCTCCCCGAAATATTCGATAGCGTTACCATCGCTGAATCCTCCACCATAAACATCCTGCGGGTTATCATTGACCAGAAACTGAACTGGACCAGCCATATAAATACCGTGGCTACAAGAGCAGGTCAGGGGCTGGGAATTCTGCAGCGAGTAACTCACCTCCTGACTCCCCAAAGCCTGTCCACCATCTACAAGGCACAAGTCAGGAGTGTGATGGAATACTCTCCACTTGCCTGGATGGTTGCAGCTCCAACAACACTCAAGAAGCTCGACACCATCCAGGACAAAGCAGCCCGCTTGATTGGCACCCCATCTACAAACATTCACTCCCTCCACCACCAACGCACAGTGGCAGCAGTGTGTACCATCTACAAGATACACTACAGCTACTTACCAAGCCTCCTTCGACAGCACCTTCTAAACCCACGACCTCTACCACCTAGAAGTACAAGGGCAGCAGATGCAAGGGAACACCACCACCTGAAAATTCCCCTCCAAGTCACACACCATCCTGACTTGGAACTATATCGCCGTTCCTTCACTGTCGCTGGGTCAAAATCCTGGAACTCCCTTCCTAACAGCACTGTGGGTATACCTACCTAACATGGACTGCAGCAGTTCAAGAAGGCAGCTCCCCACTACCTTCTCAAGGGCAATTAGGGATGGGCAATAAATGCTGGCCTTGTCAGTGACGTCCACATCCCATGAAAGAATAAACAAAGGAAAGTAAAGGTCTCTCTATACAATAATATAGCTCATCCCAACCTTGGAAGTATGTGCATTAATGCCATTTCCATTGTCCACATGAGCCATCTTATGACCTGCCTGAGTGGAACTGCCTGTTTAATGTTGAATTAGGACTAGTTTTTTCTTTCCAGAAAGAGACTGCCCAGTGTTACCACACGTGCCATGTTTCCAACTCCAGGTGACATCGGACACCAAAAACCAAGGGCAAAGGTAGACGGTAAGACCACCTTTCAACTACTGCTGAGAAACTACTACTGCACTGAATGTCTACCCAACCAGCACTTACCCTCTGATGTGCCTTCCACCAGGGATATCTGCGTCGACCTCTCTTTTGCATTCAACCACTCTGCCTCATTGAAATGGAAGATTGTGGATTTCTATAGCGTCTTTCACAACCTGAGAATGTCCCAAAGCACTTTACACACAATGAAATACTTTTTAAGTGTAGTCACACTTGTAGGAAACACGGCAGCCAAGCTTTCGTTACCGCTTGAGACCAAATTACACCCCACTGTTTCTCAAAGGTCCTCGAGCGTGAATTGCACACGACAGGGTTTGTACTTTCACTCACCTACGTCTTGCCACAGGCATGCTTCAAACGCCAGATGAGTTTCCCACCGCACCCAGTTGGAGGGCTGCCACAGGGACACACAGACGATGGTGCGGAGGGGACTGCTGGGGCCGCTGAGCTGGTGGATCACTCCCTTCGCTGGTTAGTGTCGGCTGTTCCAATGATCCTGCTCTGCCACAAGTACAAGTTTAGAATGTGAGGGTCCCGTTCCTCCCCTCCCACCAAGCTTCTGGCTGTCAGCACCAGCTCCAGGCATGCAGATTTCCACTACTCCAATGAGATTTGACACTAGAAAATCAAGGGATATGGGGATAGGGCAGGAAAGTGGAGTTGCAGTGGAAGTTTAGCCATGATCTTATTGGATGACGATGCAGGTGTGAGGGGTCATATGGCCTATTATTTATGCCCAACCCATCACCTGAGCACTCGCAGTCTGGCTCCTCAAAGCTAAAGGGTACTCGATTCTCTTACCCCTTATGAGGGTAGATTCACAGATCTCACATTCCTGGCAGGAAGGGTGCTTCAAAGGCGGAATTAGGGCAACAACAGTGCTGCACCGATTCACCGACCTTTGAAGGTAGATTCGCCCGGGAATTCATTAAATAACTTCTTTCTTATTCACTTGTTTGTCCCGTTTTCTTTTCTTTGGCCTGAGGGCTTAGGAAAAGCTGTTGCCTCGTTGTTGAATAGATCATAAATCAAAGTAGAAACTTGCATTTATATAGCGCCTTTCATATCCTCAGAACATCCCAAAGTGCTTCACAACAAAGGAAACATTTTTGAAGTGTGGTCACTGTTGCACACAGCAAGGTCCCACAAACATGACTGAGATGATGCCAACATTATCTGTTTTTCAGTGAGGGTGGTTTGAGACAAGTATTGGCCAGGACACCAGGGAGAACTTCCTGCTCGTCTTCAAAAGAGTGCCATGAAATCTTTTTTTGTCCACCTGAGAGGGCAGATGTAGCTATGGGTTAGTGTGTCAGCAGTGGCCCCACCAAAATTCTGTTCCTTAACACCCTGATTCCCTCCTTCTCCCTGGCCATTGAGTCAGGTTGAAGCAGACTGTTCACTAACCTTGGAGGACTATTTGACGCTGAGCTGAGCTTCCAACCCCAGATTGCCTCCATTAGCAAGATCGCCTAATTCCACCCCCATAACATTGCCTGTCACTGCCCCTTGTCTCAGTCCATCTGTCATTGAAACCCTCATCCATGGCCTTGTCACTTCCTGTTTTGACTATTCCAATGTTCTCCTGGCCAGCCTCTCAACCCCATGAACTTCAGCTCATTCACACTTGTTTCTTAACCTGCAGCAGAGAGTCATAGAGTCATACAGCACAGAAACAGGCCCTTCGGCCCATCGTGTCAGTGGGGGCCATCAAGCACCTACCTATTCTAATCCCATTTTCCAGCATTTGGCCCGTAGCCTTGTATGCTATGGTGTTTCAAGTGCTCATCTAAATACTTCTTAAATGTTGTGAGAGTTCCTGCCTCTACCACGTCTTCAGGCAATGCGTTCCAGATTCCAGCCAATTTTTCCTCAAATCCTCTCTAAACCTCCTGCCCCTTACTTTAAATCTATGCCCCCTGGTTATTGACCCCTCCGCTAAGGGAAAAAGTTTCTTCCTATCTAATCTATCAATGCCCCTCATAATTTTGTATACCTCAATCAGGTCCCCCCTCAGCCTTCTCTACTCTAAGGAAAACAACCCTAGCCTATCCAGTCTCTCTTCATAGCTGAAATGCTCTAGCCCAGGCAACATCCTGGTGAATCTCCTCTGCACCCTCTCCAGTGCAATCACATCCTTCCTTTAGTGTGGTGCCCAGAACTGTACACAGTACTCCAGCTGTGGCCTAACCAGCATTTTATACAGCTCCATCATAACCTCCCTGCTCTTATATTCTATGTCTCGGCTAATAAAGGCAAGTATCCCATATGCCTTCCTAACCACCTTATCTACCTGTGCTGCTGCCTTCAGTGATCTATAGACAAGCACACCAAGGTCCCTCTGACCTTCTGTACTGCCTTGGGTCCTACCAGCCATTGTATATTCCCTTTCCTTGTTAGTCCTCCCAAAATGCATCACCTCATGATTAAATTCCATTTGCCACTGCTCTGCCCATTTTACCAGCCCATCTATATCATCCTGTAATCTAAGGCTTTCCTCCTCACTATTTACAACACCACCAATTTTCGTGTCATCTGCGAACTTACTGATCATACCTCCTATAGTCACATCTAAATCATTAATGTACACAACAAACAGCAAGGGTCCCAGCACCAATCCCTGTGGTATACCACTGGTCAAAGGCTTCCACTCACAAAAACAACCCTCGACCATTACCCTCTGCCTCCTGGCACTAAGCCAAGTTTTAATCCAATTTGCCAAATTGCCCTGGATCCCATGGGCTCTTACCTTCTTAACCAATCTCCCATGCGGGACCTTATCAAAAGCCTTACTGAAGTCCATGTAGACTACATCAACTGCTTTACCCTCATCTACACATCTAGTCACCGCCTCGAAAAATTCAATCAAATTTGTCAGACACGATCTCCCCCTG
Source organism: Heterodontus francisci (assembly GCF_036365525.1). Classification (NCBI taxonomy): domain Eukaryota; kingdom Metazoa; phylum Chordata; class Chondrichthyes; order Heterodontiformes; family Heterodontidae; genus Heterodontus; species Heterodontus francisci. The sequence continues at coordinate 88,110,736 of NC_090389.1, read as the reverse complement.
ACAAAGCCACGCTGACTATCCCTGATTAATTCCTGCCTCTCCAAGTGGAGATTAATCCTGTCTCTCAGAATTTTTTCCAATAGTTTCCCTACCACTGATGTTAGACTCACCGGCCTGTAATTATCTGGTTTATCCTTGCTACCCTTCTTGAATAATGGTAGCACATTCCTGGTCCTCCAGTCCTCTAGCACCGCTCCTGTGGCCAGAGAGGATTTGAAAATTTGTGTCAGAGCCCCTGCTATCTCCTCCCTTGCCTCACATAACAGCCTGGGATACATCTCATCTGGGCCTGGGGATTTATCCACTTTTAAACCCGCTACAACAGCTAATACTTCGTCCCTTTCAATGCTAATATGTTCAAGTATATCACAATCCCCCTCCCTGATCTCTACACCTACATCGCCCTTCTCCATAGTGAACACCAATGAAAAGTTATCATTTAAAACCTCACCTGTATCCTCCGGCTCCACACACACGTTGCCACTTTGGTCCCTGTTGGGCCCTACTCTTTCCCTGCTTATCCTCTTGCCCTTAATATACTTATAAAACACCTTGGGATTTTCCTCTATCTTACCCGCCAGTTTTTTTTCATGTCCCCTCTTCGTTCTCCTAATTACTTTTTTAAGTACCCCCCTACACTTTCTATACTCCTCTAATGTCTCCGCTGTTTTCAGCGCTTTGAATCTGCCATAAGGCTCCTTTTTTTCCCTCCTTATCCAATCCTCTACATCCCTTGACATCCAGGGTTCCCAGGACTTGTTGGTCCTATCCTTCACTTTAACGGATACATGTTGGCTCTGAACTCTCACTATTTCCTCTTTGAATGACTCCCACTGGTTTGATGTAGACTTTCCTACAAGTAGCTGCTCCCAGGCCACTTTGGCCAGATCCTGTTTTATCATATTGAAATTGGCCTTCCCCCAATTCAATACCTTTATTTCTGGCCCGTCTTTGTCCTTTTCCATAACTATCTTAAATCTTAGAGTTATGGTCACTATCCCCGAAATGCTCCCCCACTGACACTTCTACCACTTGTCCAGCTTCATTCCCTAGCATTAGGTCCAGTACTGCCCCTTCTCTTGCAGGACTTTCTACGTACTGGCTCAAAAAGCTCTCCTGTACGCATTTTAAGAATTCCGCTCCCTTTAAGCCTTTTGCACTAAGACTATCCCAGTTGATATTAGGGAAGTTGAAATTCCCTACTATTATTACCTATTATTTTTACACCTGTCTGAGATTTGCCTACATATCTGCTCCTCTATCTCTCCCTGACTGTTTGGAGGCCTGTAGTACACTCCCAGCCAAGTGATTGCCCCCTTTTTGTTTTTAAGTTCTACCCATATGGCCTCATTTGAGGAACCTTCTAAGATATCATCCCTCCTTACTGCAGTAATTGACTCCTTGATCAACAGTGCAATACCACCTCCTCTTTTATCCCCTCCCCTGTCACACCTGAAGATTCTATACCCTGGAGTATTGAGCTGTCAGTCCTGCCCCTCCCTCAACCATGTCTCTGTGATAGCAAGAATCCTATGATTATGTCCTGCTCACCAACCTACACAGGCACCCAGTCAACCAACACGCCTAATTTAAAGTTCTCGTCCACCCTAACTCTGTAACTTCCTTCCGCCCTACAATAATCTGAGATCTGAGTTTCTCCAACTCTAGCCCTTTTGTGAATCCCCCACTTCCTTCACTCCACCATTGGTGGCCATGTCATCAGGCATCTATGCCCTAAGCTCTGGAATTCTCTTCCTAAACCTTCACAACCCTTCACATCCTGACAGACCCTCTTTAAAAACAAACCTCTTTGACCAAGCTTTTACTCACCCGTCCAAATATGCCCTTCTTTGGCCCAGTATTCAGTTTTTGTCTTTTACTGCCTGTGAGGTGTCTTGGGGTACTTTGTACATTAAAGGCACAATGCAATGTACAAATGCAAGTTGCTAGAATCATAGAATCGTTACAGCACAGAGGTGGCCATTCGGCCCATCATTACAAGAGCAATTCATCTAGTCCCATTCCCCCACCTTTTCCCCCTAGCCCTGCAAATGTTTCTATCCAGATAATTAACCAATTCCCTTTTGAAAACCATGATTGAATCTTCCTTCAACACACTGTCAGGCAGTGCATTCCAGATCCTAACCACATGCTGCGTTAGAAAGCTTTTCCTCATTGCACCTCTTTTGCCATTCACCTTAAATCAGTGTTCTTTTGTTCTCGACCTTTCCATTATTACAATCATTTACGGCACAGAGGGAGACCAGAGACCTTTCGGCCCATTGAGTCCATACTAGCTCTCCACTGGGCTATGCTGTCAGTCCCACTCTCCCGCTCGATCCCTGTGGCCCTGCAAGTCTATTTCCTCAAGTGGCCATTCAACTTCCTCTTGAAATCATTACTCATCTCTGCTTCCACCACCCTCGTGGGCAGCGAGTTCCAGGTCATTACCACCCGCTGTGTAAAAAATTCTCCCTCACATTCCCCCTGCATCTCTTGCCCAAATTTTCAATCTGTGTCCCCTAGTCCTTGAATCATTAATTAATGGGAACAGTTTTTCCTTGTCTAACTTATCTAAGCCTGTCATAATCTTGTACACTTCTATTAAATCTCCCCTCGATTTCCTTTGTTCTAAGGAGAACAAACCCAGCTTTTCCAACCTAACCTTGTAATTAAAATCCCCCATCCCTGGAACCATTCTGGTAAATCTCCTCTGCACCCTCTCAAGGACCCTCACATCCTTCCTGAAGTGTGGTGACCAGAACTGGATGCAATACTCTAGTTGGGGACTAACCAGAGCTTTATAAAAGTTCAGCATAACTTCCCTGTTTTATGCCTCTATTTATGAAGCCCAAGATCCCAGATGTTTTACTAACCACTCTCTCAATATGTCCTGCCACCTTCAAAGATCGATGCACATGCACCTCCTGGTCCCTATGTTCCTGCACACTCCTTAGAACTGTGCCATTAAGTATATACTGCCTTCCCCTATTCCTTCTGCCAAAATTGTGTTCAGTTCTGGTCGCCTCATTATAGGAAGGATGTGGAAGCTTTAGAGAGGGTGCAGAGGAGATTTACCAGGATGCTGCCTGGACTGGAGGGCATGTCTTACGAGGAAAGGTTGAGGGAGATAGGGCTTTTCTCATTGGAGCGAAGGAGGATGAGAGGTGACTTGATAGTGGAGTACAAGATGATGAGAGGCATAGATAGAGTGGATAGCCAGAGACTTTTTCCCAGGGTGGAAAGGGCTATTACCAGGGGGCATAATTTTAAGGTGATTGGAGGAAGGTTTCGGGGAGATGTCAGAGGTAGATTCTTTACACAGAGAGTGGTGAGTGCGTGGAATGCACTGCCAGCGGTGGTAGTAGAAGCAGATACATTAGGGACATTTAAGCGACTCTTGGATAGGTACATGGATGATAGTACAATGAAGGGTATGTAGGTAGTTTGATCTTAGAGTAGGTTAAAGGGCCGGCACAACATCGTGGGCCATAGGGTCTGTACTGTGCTGTACTGTTCTATGTTCTAAAATGCATCACCTCACACTGGTCTGTATTAAATTCCATCTGCCACTTCTCTGCCCATTCTGCTAGCCTATCACTGTCCTGTTGCAGGTGGTTCATATCATCCTCACTGTTTGCCACACCTCCAAGTTTGGTGTCATCAGCAAATTTTGAGATTCTACTCTGTATTCCAAGATCCATGTCATTTAAAAGCAGTGGTCCCAGCACCAACCCTTGGGGAACAACACTATCTACCATCCTCCAGTCTGAAAAACAACCATTTACCACGACTCGCTGTCTTCTGTCCTTAAACCAATATTTAATCCAATTGGACACTGACCTTCCTATTCCATGAGCCTTCATTTTGTTAAATAGCCTTCTATGTGATACCTTATCAAATGCTTTCTTAAAATCCATATAAACAACATCCACCGCATTCCGTTCATCAATCTTCTCTGTTTCTTAAACAACAAATTAATCAAGTGTTGATTTTTTGCCTGATTATTGTTTCTAAAACCTTACCCACCGCTGATGTTAAACTAAGTGGCCTGTAGTTGTTAAGACTATCCTTACACCCTTTCTTGAGTAAGGGTGTCACATTTGCCACCCTCCAATTCTCTGGCACCTCCCCCATATGCAGTGAAGATTGGAAGAATGAGAACAGTTTCTCTCTATCTACTCTATCCAAACCCTCATGATTTTGAACACCTCTATCAAATCTCCTCTCAATCTTCTTTCAGAACAGCCCCAGCTTCTTCAATCTATCGCATAACTAAAGTCCCTGGAACCACTCTCGTAAATCTTTTCTGCAATCTAAAATGTAGCTATTCTAATTGTACCAAGAATCCATTTGGAAGATAATGACCGAAGTTTTAATTGCCGATACAGGTGTTTTCCCCCTTACTCCTTTCCCTTTCTCCTTCCATTTCAAGTGATCTTTGACAATGCAGTCAGCTGCTTCATCAAGGATGTCACATGGTAGTTAGGTTCAAGATTAAGATTAGTAGATAGGAGTTGGGGTCAGTGGTTACGATTATGGGTTGGAGTCAGGATCAGTGCTAAAGTTAGTGTGTCAGATTTAGGATTAAGGTTAGGGTTCATATTGAGGTTAGAGTCTGTGTTTGGGGTTTGGATTTGGGAGTTAAGGTTAGAGTCAAAGTTAAGTTAGGGGTTCGTATTGGGGTTCGGGTCTGTATTTGGGGTTTGGAGTTAAGGTTAGGGTCAAAGTTAGAGGTTGACATCGGGGTTCGGGTCAATGGTTAGGGTTGAGGTTAGGGGTTAAAGTGGGTGCCGGAGTTGAAGCTGCTATTGACAAGATCACTATCACTGGTCCCGTTCTCTCCCTTTACCTAGTGGCGTTGAGCAAACGAGGAATTTCCTTGTCCTGCGATGAATCTTCCTCAGCAGCCTCACCTGGGCTATATGTGCCCCTTCTTGGGTCTAAGCTACAGATGGATTCAACAAACGGCGGCCCTGCAATGTCTACACTTCCAACAGACTACAGGTTTCCAGATCTCCCGGCGCTCATAAACGCCAATTTAAAAAAAACAAATCAGCCTTATTTTTTGGACGGTAGGGGATGGGCTCACTCGCTCATGTCGCCCCGTGAACTGAAGCTGTTTAAAAACCATTCGAACCAAAACATAGCAGACACTTAAAGGGATTGCCAACCACTCGGTGCGCGAGAATTACCTCCCGCCGACACTTAATACAATGACAGCCCACTCACTGTGAAAGCTCACCCTCACGCACAGGTCCTACAGGGGAATATCACTGAATTGAACAGGGAACTGCAACCAGCCCCCTTTGGAGGGAGGGGAATGCAACCGGATTCTCGTTCCCCCACCCCCACAGTCATACTTATCACCCTACCAAGGTAGGTCAGTGGGTAGCACTGTCTGAAGATCTTGAGTGTAAATCCCACTCAAGAGACCAGAGCCCATAACCCAAGCCATGGAGTCATTCACGGCCCAGGAGGAGGCCATTCATAGAAAGTTTAAGGCACAGAAAGAAGCCACTTGGCCCATCGTGTCTCTGCTAGCCAAAAAAAATGATCCTCCCATTCTATCCCACCTTCCAGCATTTGGTCCGTAGCCCTGCAGTTTACAGCACTTGAGGTGCATATCCAGACTCCTTTTGAATGCGTTGAGGGGCTCTGCCTCAACTACCCTTTCAGGCAGAGAATTCCAGACCCCCACCACCCTCTGGGTGAAACTGTTTTCCCTCGACTCCCTTCTAATTTTTCTACTAACCACTTTAAATCTATGCCCCGTCGTCACTGACCTCTCACCTCCACTTTGTCCAGGCCCCTCAAAATGTTGTACATTTCAATCAGATCTCCCCTCAGCCTTCTCTATTCCATTCGGCCCATCAAAGAGCCATGCAGGCAGTCCCACTCCCCCACTCAATCCCCATAGCCCTGCAAGTCTATTTCTCAACTCCCTCTTGAAATCATTGATCTTCTCTGCTTCCACCACCCTTACAGGCAGTGAGTGGAGACCAGATTACTAATCAACTAATCTGGTGCTCAGAAATGAAACAAGTCAGACTGTGCTCCAAAGGTTGTCAGTTTGTACCTGCATTCAACCTGTCAGCAGCAGCTGCTACTGGAAAAGCACTCAACAGCAAAGAATGCTGCAAGCTACTGCCAAGTATACACTCACCACCGAAAAAAGCCAGCATTTGTTGCCCATCCCTAATTGCTCTCGAGAAGGTGGTGGTGAGCCACCTACACAGCCTCCAAAAGTTTTCCTTCAAGTATTTATCCAATTTCTTTTTGAAGGTTACTATTGAATCTGCTTCTGCCACCCTTTCAGGCAGCACATTCCAGATTGTAACTCTCTGCATAGAAAATAACTCAACTCATACCTGGGTGTTTTTTTGGCTCATTATCTGGGTCACACAATAAACCTCCTGCCACTAGGAACTATTTCTCCTTATTCTTTTGATGGAGGTTCAAAGTATCCCCTGGAACTTCTCTGCTCCAAGGAAAAGAATCCCAGCTTCTCTAGACTCTCCACAATACTTAAATGTCTTCTGTATCCTCTCCAGGATGACTTAATAAAATGGTACCAAGGTTGAGAGACTGCAGTTATGTTGAGAATCTAGAGAAGCTGAGATTGCTCTAAAGGCAACAGTGGAAGATAAAGGGCATTCAAAATTATGGACAGGGTTTTGAAAGTAGTAAGGAGAAACCAGTTTCCAATGGGAGTTGGTAGTCAGAGGTCACAGGTTTAAGATAATTGGCAAACGAACCAGAGGAAGATGGAGAATTTGTTTTTAAGTATACATAGGTAGCTATGATGGAAAGCACTGGCTAAACAGGTGCAAACAGATTTAACGTTCAAAAGGGAATTGGAAAAATAATTGAAATTTTAGGGCTATGGGGAAGGTGGTAAAAATTTGTTGTCTCTTTCAGAGGCAGCATGGGCATGATGGGTCAAATGGTTGCCTTGAGCGCTATTTTATATCATGCTAGTACAGGCGGGGAACATCCAGAGAATTGGACCACTAATGGCAGCAAAAGGAGTGAAGAATGGAATGAAACATGTCGAGAATTGGAGATCAGAGTGAGGTGAGTGGAATTCATAGATGAAGATTGACTGTCAAAGGGAAAGAGGAGCCAGTGATGTCAGAAGAGGTCAAAGCAGAAATTTTCTGCTGAAGTAAAATGGAGGAAGGGAGCTGTTAATGTCCCTGGGCTATTTCAATTATAACCACAACAAAAAAAAAAAAAACACCTTCAGCAACTTCAACTGAAAAAGCTTACATGTGATTTTCTTGCATTTTTCCATTCTAGGTTTAGTTGAATTCAGACGAGACAGAGTTAATCCAGTATTTTATCAACACCAGAAATATAAAATGAACTTTGTGGTGTTTCAGTCTATAGTGAGGGATGAAGGTTAGCATCTGCTACAGCATTTTGCTAAAACCAAAAGAGACAGCAGAGACAATGGCTTAACGGTCCCCCTGGAAACTGTCCACAGCTCATTTTGCCTTTTTAAACTGTATCAAAATCCAGTTTACTTGAATGAAAATGGATCACAAATTTGCATTTCAGCAGCAAAGACAGCAAGACTTTTCCCAATACACTTGCTGTAACAGAAACATTCAAATGGACGGCACAGTGGTTAGCACCGCAGCCTCACAGCTCCAGCAACCCGGGTTCGGTTCTGGGTACTGCCTGTGTGGAGTTAGCAAGTTGTCCCTGTGACTGCGTGGGTTTCCGCTGGGTGCTCCTGTTTTCTCCCACAGCCAGAGACTTGCAGGTTGATAGGTAAATTGGCCATTGTAAATTGCCCCTAGTGTAGGTAGGTGGGAGGAGAATGGTGGGGATGTGGTAGGGAATATGGGATTAATGTAGGATTAGTATAAATGGGTGGTTGTTGGTCGGTACAGACTCGGTGGGCCGAAGGGCCCGTTTCAGTGCTGTATATCCAAATATAATAAAAATAATAAATGAACTGCAGCACCCAAATGTCACAAATACATTTACAATACCAACCAAATCTAAATTGCCTGACCAAAAGGACACTCCTGGCACAGGGTTTTGAGTTCGATATAGATTTTATTAAATGCATTTTGGATAACAAACTTTATTCACAATGGAATTGTTCAAGTTAGTGCTGCTCAAAGGCTGAATACAAATCAAATGCAACTGAAAGTTCTATCCAGATGGGCACCAATGATAAACAAATGCAAAAAAACAGATAAAGAAAAATTATCCCAATTAAATAGTATGCACAGCATGGTTACCTTCAAACAAACTGCACAAAGCCAGAAAATGTGACAGTACATGTCTGCATTGGTGTGCAAATGTTCCTGATTAAAAAATAAGAGGTGGAAGAATGAGAGGGAATGAAAGCAACAGAAAGTGATACTGGATAAACACAGACCATTTCAATTTAACTTAAACAGGTAAGTAAAAGGAGTACAGCAATGCAGTGTGCTAAACTACCCCATTAGTAAAATAGCAAGAGAAACGCAAGCCAGAACGCTTTAAAAATACTTTGGAAAAACTTTTGACTACACATATTTAGATAGCCACAGACAGAGAAGACAAAAAAAAGTTTAAACTCATTCAACATAGCAATTTTATGCTAAACCCCAATTCTAATGCAGAAACACCAATTTTGATTACAAGTATCTGCAAAAAGCAGCTTACAGATTCCCACTCATTTTCTTTTTAAAAAAACACCCACACCTATCAAGCTTGGTCAGCAGTAGTTGGTTACTCCCATTATAGACTTTGCTGAGTTTACAAAAAAGATAGGATCCCAATATGTAGACAGTTACACTCTAGGCAGATCCTCAGTCAAAACAGAAAAAACATTCAGGCCCATGCTTCCTGAAACATAATCAGTGTGCTTTTTTGGTGACAAACGTTTAAGATTGATATTGTACAGAATTTAAATATCGAATATGGCATGTTCCTTTCCAGGCAAGTTCTTGATTTTTTTTTTTTAAAAACTTACAAAACATTGAGTACAATGATACTGGTTACTTGCACTGTACAGAGAAAAAAATTCATTTCACCCTCAGCAGCCCAACATACATTAACAAGGAACAGTAAGCATTACCAGATGAGACTTCAAACTGTTCCACAAGACTAAAGTCTCACCACACGAAGGAAGCGCAGTCATTTGATTGGACGTAGAAGTTCCAGACCTTGCTTGTTAGTCATCTGTCATGGCCCACCATAATCAGGTTCCAGGCCAAAACTTCAAGGAGGCACTATTTTTCTTCAATGCCCTTCCAAGCAGGTTTGGGTCAAAGTTCAAACTGAGGTTTACCCCCACTGTTGTGCTGATTGCCCCATGCACACTCGTGATCCTCTGCTGCAACAGATGCCGAGGGAAACTCAAGGCACTGCACAATTCGGAGTTGTTTCAAGGCGGCTTTTTTTTTTATAAATTCTTTCTGTAGTTTGTGTTAGTTTTACCTGAGTGGAGAAAGATGCAGGTTGAGCCAGCCACAGAACTGGGGAAGTGCATGCAGAGGGCAGCAGCATTACAACAGCAGGGTTTAACCTCAGCAACCTCCTTTCTTGGAAATGTCCACACCTGATCGTTTTGTTATTTCCATAGTGGTGAACACCTGCAAACAACAAAAATCAATAAACTGCGAGAAGGAGACAGAATCAATAACTTCATTCACCAAGATGAATGACTCATAAGAAGCCAGATCAAGTCATCACCAGAAAAAAAAAAAAGAGTATTCATACTAATGATTGGAGAGGCAGTTGTGTGTTGGTAATATCACTGGACTAGTAGTATAAAGCCCAGGCTAATGCTCTGGGGACATGGGCTCGAATCCCACCATGGCAGATGGTGAAATTTGAATTCAATTAATAAATCTGGAATTTTAAAAAAGCTAGTCTAATGACGACCATGAAACCAGTGTTGATTTTTGTAAAAACCCATCTGGTTCACTAATGTCCTTACCTGATCTGGCCTACATGCGATTCCAGAGCCATAGCAATGTGGCTGACTCTTAAATGTCCTAGCAAGCCACTCAGTACAAGGCCAATTAGGGATGGGCAACAAATACTGACCTAGCCAGCAATGCCCACATCCCAAGACCGAATAAAAACATTACCACTGCGCTGCCCTTTTACCACAAACACATGATGAACAAGGTACTAGGGGATTGTTTCTCTAGACGTTTGGTGAGTGAAAAGGACTGATTCAGTGCTAAGCATACAACAGAATGTTTCAAGGTCAATCTCTAGTTAGTGCAGTTATGGGCACAACAGTTGGACTCCATGCCACTGAGCTGGAAAGAGGACTGACTGATTTCTATCCAAAGTCTCCTATTGGAGAATATAAAGTATAATGAACGTCAAGTACTGATGCTTCTCTCCTATAATTAAAGAGCAAATAGTCCACCCACAAAGAAATAATTTGGACAAGGAGGTGATAGCATCAGTGAAACCACAAACCAGAAAAGGGAAAAAAAGTTGGAAAGTGCAAGAAAATCTACAATGGGATCAGGTACTTAATTCATTTTTTTTTTGCAATTCAGCAGCTGATAGGAGTTACAGCAGAAAAGGAAAGCGCAAGAGCGCAAAGAGGACAGAAAAAGAGAGAAATGGAGAGAGAGGGGGTGGGAGGGAGCGAGGATGGACAAAAATCCAAGTCTTACTTCTGCACAGGTTGGATGGATGCCAATGACACTGTTCAGCTGATCTTTGGTCATACCACACTTCATTGCTGCACCAAAACCTTGAGTGATTTCACCAGCATTTGGACCAAGCACATGGAATCCCACCACTCTGTACTAGAACCAGAAGGAAAATTAATTTAAACAGAGCTGCAGATTGATGTGTTGTTTTATTTGTACAACTAGTTTTCTTTTAACTAAGGTTTTAAAAGACTAGGAATAGGTTTGCTTTCTACGTACAGGAAATGGGTCATGGCATTCCAAAACCCTATTTCTGACATTGACTCAGATGGTAATATTTACGAGTAATGTGATAATCCATCAGAAATCTAACTGAAATGTGGAGTTCGAACATTGAGGGAGTTGCATAAACAAACAAGCAGTCTCCCAACAAAAAAATGAGCAAGTTTCAAGTGTTTTATTGGGCTCATTAATGCTGTACAGAACATCAAGTCAATACATTTTAATGTTTTGCATGCATCTTGTGCTCCAAAATCAGAGATTACCTACCTCTCCCTATCCCACCCTCTTGTTACACAGCTCCAAATTTTCGCTCAGGACAAAAATCTAGAACTGCACTTTAAATATTGCAAGTTGGCATAGTATGAAAATAAATGAAATCCAAGTGATAGCATCAAATTCAATACAGCCATGGCTGACACCAAGTACTAGTACTATTTTGCAAAACAGATGTGCAATGCTGTTGCAAGCATCTATGATTACTGTACCATATATTAACTATGCTCCAACATTCAATCCTCACTTTACACCATGATCTAACGCTTAAAAGAATGGTAGTGGGGTAGTCTGATTTATTCATGAGCACCAAGTCACAATTTCAGCCAAAGTTCCAAAGTTGCAACCCATTATCTGGAACAAGATAACATACTTCCATGCGCAAATAGCTCAGATAAGGGCTCTTCCAGGAAAAGGAAGATTTCTCTACTCTGGTAGAGCTATTCGCACCATACAAAATTGTTTTCACAACTTAAGATCCAGTCATACACTCACAAAATATGATATGCGAGATAGGAAACAAATACAAGAACCTTTCACAGAATTTCCAAATAATGGTAAAATATTATTAGGGAAAGGAGAAAAACCTGAGGGAAGGGATGCGTGAAGGGGCCACTGAGCAGGAGCAGATTTGGGTTCAGTTGCTAGTCCACGAGTGATATAAAAAAGTGTTGGCTGCTACCTGACTATACTGCAGCAAGATACTGGAAAGGCAACTACTATTCCTGGAACTATAGCCTAGCAGGTGCCAGTTTCAGGGAAGGAACGTGGAAGTAGAAATTGACAAATCCACCTCCTGCAACATTCCTGTGAAGTTCTGCTCCAAATCACAAACAGTTGCAGAATCTCCTCAGGCAAATTTGAGAAGGGAAGTACATAAAGCGCCTAAATTAAATACTATACAGGAACCTTCCTATAACTTTTGGAGAAAACATACAGGTACCCAAAAAAAAAAAAACTTACATGATCCAGTTTTGCACAAATCACCTTGCCATAGCAGCCATTCTTATCCCTCACTGGTACTGCCCATTCTAGTGGCCAGAACATGCTGTGATACACCTGAAATGTACAAGATGGATATTCAGCACAAATTTACAGAACATTCCAAGAGCAAAAGCTCCAGAAATAATTTACTGCTCAAAAAAATTGCAGATGCAAAGTTAAGCGTTCTTAAAAATGAGAAGCCACCAAGAGTTCAGCAACATGAATAAACTCAATGATGGCATTTGTTCAAGTAGTGTTGCCCAAGGTGTTGCTCACTAAATTGGAGGATACAATAAGCAGCTTGAAAGATGACAGAAGTAAACAGTGGCAAAATTTTCAAAAATTGGACAAATGCAATCTTTCATAATGACACACAAAGTTGGACCTACAACATGTGCCAGACTTTCCTAGACACATAACTAGCAACACCTGACAGTCCCCAGTAACATTAGCTACAGGCAAAATTAACTTCCACATGTATGCTGGTGACAACTAACCATACCTCTTCACCACTTTCATCATTTGTCTGAGTATAGTGAAAGGATGCAGCCATCGAAACCTATTGCACAATATCTTCCTCCAGCTCAGCATTCTCTTGCAACTGAATTAAACTTCTCTGCCTTGCCCCTTCCAGCATTACCTCCAGCAACAAGTAGCTTACAGACTTCTAACAAGATCTGCTCAGCTGCCAAAACCTTATTTTCACCTGCCCTAGCCATGGGGTCACCATGTCTTTCTCTAGTTTCTTTCATCTCCACACATGCTCTCACCAAGCTCATCTTGGCCACAAGATGTTCTCAACTCCAATCCCACAGAATTTTCCAGCCCAATTCCCTTCCTGGCCCATGTAGCAGAATGTAAAACTGTTCCCTCTCCTCAGGTGCGGTCCAACACCCCTTTCAAAGCTACCACACTCATCCCCTTCTTCAAAAAGAACTTTAACCTTTGCAAAGAACCATCCCATCTACAACATATTACCACCTCTCAAATCCATCCCTAACTTTCTCATGTCTGAAACCCTCTAAATCAGGTTTCTGCACCTGCACAGCAATGAAATGCATGGGGCCGCCACCACCTGCAAGCGCCCCTCCATCCTGACTTGGCACTATATCACCGTTCCTTCACTGTCGCTGGGTCAAAAATCCTAGAACTCCCTTCTTAACAGCACTGTGGGTGTACCTACCCCACATGGACTACAGTGGTTCAATAAGGCAGCTCACCCTTCTCAAGGGCAATTAGGGATGGGCAATAAATACAGGCCTGGCCAGCAACAACCACAACCCATGAATGAATTTTAAAAATCCTGTTAACTGTGTTACACTATCTCTCCTTGCCCTCTTTGCAGCCTTTGATATAGCACCACCATTGCACTCCAATACCCTTCTCCATTATCCACTGATCTATACAGACATAGTCAATGCACCTCAAACTATTGGCTTCCCTTCCCATCCTGTCAATACCCCTGGACTTCCCAAAGCATCAACCCTTATGCTCCTCACTTCATTTACATACTGCCACATACTGACAAATGACAGGTCAGCTTCCACATATAAGCTGGTGACACCTGGCTCCATCTCTCTTGACCCCTCCAATTCTGTGTACCTTCAGACTACGGGCTGGATTTTAAGAGCCTGCCGCTGCTCTCGGCGATCTCCCACGCGGCAGCTCATTTAAATAGCTGGGCCAGCCCCCCACAATCACGTGGAGGGAGCAGGCTGTCCGACGTCAGCAATGGTGTAAGCTGCCGGTGCGCAGCTGCTGGCACCATTTTTAAAAGGGTAGGAAGCCCTGCTGGTCAATTTGAATTTTTGAAGTGGTATCCCCCCAAAATCTTCCAAATAAAATTGTAACGTCCCTTTCCCACCCCCCAATAACAATTACATTAACTATTTCCCCCCCCACCCCCCCAAAGCCCCGAGACTGTACAACGTTTAAAGTTCACCCCTTCCCACCATCTGCTGGAACCATCTTCCACCCCACCACAGAGCCAGATGTTGGGGACTCGATAAAATCCTGCCCTACATGTCTGATATCCAATCTTGGATGCGTTGCAATTTCTTCCAGTTAAATATTAAAGTCCATAGCCATAGTCTTCAGCCTCTGTCATAAATTCAAACCCATCCCCAGGCATGTTGAGCTCAAACAAGGAACCAAGATTGCAAATATTCTGATTGAACCAGAGCAGAGTTTTTATTCCATATACACTCCAACATTAAGACCTCTACTTACACCTCTAATGTCATCTGTTTCTGCCACATAGCCCTCTGGGCCATGCAAAATCTTCAGTTTCAATTGTTCATTTGCTTTTGAATACCAAAAGTAACCACCTCTGAGCTGCCTTTGGCAAACACAACATTAAGTACTTAAACTTCCCTCAATCCAAATAAGCCATTAAGCCTCTGACCCCTGCTGAAAACCAATGGCAGGAAAAATTAAGCCAACCCAACACTAAAGGCTCAGATTTTTAACCCACCTAAATTGCCTTCAGTCTCCAAAACTGTGGTCTGCAGACAAGAAAGAGCACTTAGTTACAGAAGGCTTGGTATCACTTTTGTCCTTGCACATTGGAACCAGAAGTGAGCTAGCCCAGAACTAGAACTATAACCTTTTCAGAATGACTGCAAAATACAATGCAAGTGGTGGAGCAGGCTCAAAGGGCCGAGTGGCCTACTCCTGCTCCTAATTTGTATGTTTGTAACCCTGAATGCTTAGTTGGCTTCAGCCATACCACAGTAGAGAAGCTGCTGAAAAAGAACTTATTTGCCACCTCCCTCTCTTTTCTGAGCTGCTTTTACACAGCTGCAAATTAGCAAGGTATTTAGCTAAAATGGTCAAAGTTCAGGTCCTGGTCTGGCTCCTGTAGCTTGAAGCAGTGCATGGCTCACAGAAAGCCTTCAGCGGGGCAGAGAAAATTGAAGTATGCAGTACTGAGCGTTATCAAATACACAACACTGCCAAGAATTTCCCCAACCATATTCTTAGTTACAGAGCAGACTAATTTAAACAAGCCTTTAAAAAGCAGAGCAAGAGTTCAAGCACAGCGATAGAGATGAGTAGGTCATTAAAAAGTATTCGGTATCCTGATGGATGCCAGATGAAACCCAATAAACCCTAAACTTGCTTCTCTTGCACACAATTCATGCATGATGACTGTTAGCCCACTTTTAAGAGGGAGGATCTACGAACATTAATTCCTTCACACCAGAAACTGGAGCATATAAAGTTCAGATCAAGGAGGTCAACAGAATAAATTCTAGTCATTGCCATATTGGAAAAATCAAAACATGCAACAGGAAATACCTGCAACACCCCCCCCCCCACCCCAACTCAAAACAGAAGAAACCTTGCCCTAGCTCAAAGAAAGACGAATTGAATGGGAGGGAAAATCAAACACATGGTGCACATACAGGCCTCCAAAACCCATCTTCTGTTTAAGAAAAAAAAATTGAGTAAACTATGGTAGCTCAGAGTAATTAACTAGACATTCATTTAAGGTAAATTAGCAATAACACACCCACTTAGACCCACATTGTCACAGCAGCAGCAAGACAGGAACCAATGTCACATCATGTGAAGGTAGACATTGCTATACATAATACAGTATATCCACTGGTCACATTCACACCACTGGTCTATCGGAAACCGACTGGTCTGTTGAACTTCTAAGCCTCATTTCCAGGATTTGATCAACTGAAAGCAAGTTAGGTTGGAACAGGTTATATCCATGGCTTCAACTAGAATGCAAGTTTGGGGTGATGGAGAGGTCTAAGACACCCAGTTCCTTTAGAGTTATTTTGCTTTAGTGCTCCAGCAGCAGCAAATGATATTTACAACCACAAGGGCAGCAGACACGTGGGAACACCATCTGCAAGTTCCCCTCCAAGTCACACACCATCCCGACTTAGAAATATATTGCCATGCCTTCAATGTCACTGGATCAAAATCCTGGAACTCCCTTCCTAACAGCATGGTGGGTGCACCCACACCTGATGGCCTGCAGATCATAAACACCCTCTAAAGGGCAATTAGGGATGGGCAACCAATGCTGTCCTTGCCAGCGATGCCCACATCTCATGAAACAAATTTTTTTTTTTTTTTAAATGTAAAATAGATGCTCTATTATTCATACTGTCCTTGTATGTCCAATATTTTGGACATAAACCAGAACGAGTGCCAGTATTCCTTCAGTGACCAACTAGTTTTATAAGCAGTTGAAATGACAGCACTGGTCCAGAAATTACTGAAATTACCAAAGTTGGAAGTAAGTCAAACTATACTACTGGTAGAAGAAATTAAAAAGATCAATTAGTCATACTGCTAAGTTCAAGCATCAATGATCACACCAGCAAAGAGCTTAACCAATAGTCGATGGCATCTAAACCATTGATTCTGGGTCTGCCAATGATTAGTTTTTAAGAAACTTTATGATCAACCCTTCAAGAGCAAAGGCCCTTAGGGGAGCAAAAGATCCCTTCAGCTTGCCACTCAAACAAATAAAAAAACTCCATTTAATTCAAAACCCAAAAAAATGGTCCATACCTCGATATGTTCTTCTCCATAAAGTGCTATCGCATTTTCCTCAGACAGTCCGCAACATCCATACTCCAAAGGCGTAAAGACTGTTGTGCATACATTGACATAGTCACACTGAAAAATAAATTGCTATCAACAGAATTGCCAGTATTTGCCACTATTCAGTCTTATTTTAGTGCTTTGAAGGCCAATATTGCAACATATTGTAAGTTACTTTCCTAATGGTTTATATTGTATTACAAGGGAAACACAAAATGATAGAGGGTTTAATTATGTAAAATAAAAGTGGCTAAAAAAAAGACAAGGATGTGACAAAGACACTTTTGACAATTCTCACCCCATCCCCCATAGGCAATGGCTTATGAGCTGCAGCTCCACAGGAACTCTGGTGCCTCACGAATAGCCATTCTTCGTCAGTTAAGACAGGGCACCGGCAGGTTATGTGAGCACAGCCTGATTTACTTCACTTCACCCAAGGTTTAATCATGAGTACTTCCTGTCAAGGATCACCAGATAGCAGATCAGGAGCAAGAAGAGTGACTGATCTCCTTTTTCTCCGACCCAAGAGAAGCCCTCATACTGCTCCCACTGAGACCAGGTGCACTCAAACCGATTCCAGCATCTTCTGGTTTATTTGACGACACAGGGGCGGCACAGTGGCGCAGTGGTTAGCACCGCAGCCTCACAGCTCCAGGGACCCGGGTTCGATTCCGGGTACTGCCTGTGTGGAGTTTGCAAGTTCTCCCTGTGTCTGCGTGGGTTTTCTCCGGGTGCTCCGGTTTCCTCCCACAAGCCAAAAGACTTGCAGGTTGATAGGTAAATTGGCCATTATAAATTGTCACTAGTATAGGTAGGTGGTAGGGAAATATAGGGACAGGTGGGGATGTTGGGTAGAAATATGGGATTAGTGTAGGATTAGTATAAATGGGTGGTTGATGTTCGGCACAGACTCAGTGGGCCGAAGGGCCTGTTTCAGTGCTGTATCTCTAAAAAAAAAAAAATGAGCCATTGGGACAGCCACACAAAGCAGGTTTTTCACCGACAGTGCAGCACAGTATACATAACAAGGCAACACCCTACCTTCAGCATAGAACCCGCGTAGAGTCTGCGTGCTAGCAACTTCCCAGCCTGAATAGCAACAGGGGTGAGCTCTGGCTTGCCATCAATGACATCTCCTATACCAAAGATGTATGGTACATTGCTCCTTTCTTCACTATCCACCAAGATTTTTCCATTTCTAAGAACACACAAAGTAAACTATTGCAACAAAATCATCTGCCTTCTAAGTTAGCCAAACTTATATATTTGAAAACCAATAGCCTATAAATGTAGTATTTAGACACACCATCCAACAAAAAAAAAGTTTTACCAATTTCAAGGCCAAAGGCCATTACAGATATCAGAGTTTCATCCATTTACAGATTTTTTAAAAATCCTTGCTATGATTGATCATTGAGAACTTAAGAGAAAAAGGTGCAGGAGGAGATTTACCAGAATGGTTGCAGGGATGGGGGATTTTAGTTACAAGGTTAGTTTGGAAAAGCTGGGGGTTGTTCTCCCTGGAGCAAAGGAGATTGAGGGAAGATTTTATAGAGGTGTACAAGATTATGACAGGCATAGATGAGTTAGACAAGGAAAAACTGTTCCCATTAACTGATGGTACAAGGACTAGGGGACACAGATTGAAGGTTTCGGACAAGAGATGTAGGCGGAATGTGAGGAAGAACTTTTCTTCTAAGAACTCGAGTAATGACCTGGAACTCACTGCCCACAAGAGTGGTGGAAGCAGAGACAATAAATTATTTCAAATGGAAATTGGATGGGTACTTGAAGGAAATAAATCTGCAGGGCTACAGGAATCAAGGAGGAGTGGGACAGACTGGATTGCTCTGCAGAGAGCCAGCATTGGCTCAATGAGCCAAATGACCTTCTATGCAGTAAATGACTTTATGAGTTGAAAATCAATTTACACAAACAAATTACGCACAATATATTGCAACAAGATGTTATGGCAGCTGTTTAAAAGGGAAGCTTAAAGAAAGTCACATGCTCCTAGCAGCTTTGGCAAAAGTCTAGGACCATGTTTCCAAGGAATGCGTATGGTACTGCAGAGACAGAACATGTTCAGAGCAAGACAGACCCAACATTTAAAATTCTGAAGTTAAAAGTACAATTTTCATGCAAAGGAAACCACCCCTATCAAAATATCCCACACATCCATTGCTATTTTAAAGACTGCATTCCTCAGCCTTCATTCCACACATCAGCTTAGTCACAGAATAACTACTGCACATCAGTGCTCAGTCCTAATGCAGTTATCAGCACTTTACTACTGAAGGGGGATGGATGTTTAGATTTGCTGAAAATGAAGCATACCCATTTACACCATGCACTTTGGGAAAAGGGACAAGCAGCTTTGAAGTGACATCTATAAGCCAGATATGGTGCTGTACCACTCCATCTAGTTGAGGCAACTTATGCTTACTATACAGATGTAATATGGATGTATGAAACACCAACGCACTTAGAATGGAATATTTACTGTATTGACAAATTAGCTACAGCCCCACAAATTCATAGGGTGCACTCAACATTTAGACCAAGTGTTTTTCAGCCAATATGATAATACTTGCAGCTCACTAAAATACCTTTGTGTTGCTTCTAGCATTTTTATTCCACCTATAAGCAACACTGTTCAATACACTTTTATTTTTACTAGGTAAATATGAACTAGGAACAGGAGTAGGCCACTCAGCCCCTCGAGCTTGCTCCACCATTCAAGAAGATCATGGTTGATCGGATTGTAACCTCAACTCCACATTCCTGCCTACCCCAATAACCTTTCACTCCCTTGCTCATCAAGGATGCATCTGCCTCAGCCTTAAAAATATTCAAAGGTTCTGCTTCCACTGCCTTTTGAGGAAGAGAGCTCCAAAGACCCATGAACCTCAGAAAAAAATTTCTTGTCTTAAATGCACGACCCCTTATTTTTAAACAGTGACCCCTAGTTCTAGATTCTCCCACAAGGGGAAACATCTTTTCCACATCCACCCTGTCAAGACCCCTCAGGATCTTATATGTTTCAATCAAGTTGCTTCTTACTCTTCTAAACTCCAGCAGATACAAACCTAGCCTGTCCAACCTTTCCTCATGAGACAACCTGTCCATTCCACGTATTAGTCTAATAAACCTTCTCTGAACTGCTTCCAATGCATTTACATCCTTCCTTAAATGAGTCCAATACTGTACACAGTACTCCAGATGGGGTCTCACCAATGCCCTGTATAACTGAAGCATAACCTCCCTACTTTTGTAGTCAAATTCCTTCGCCATCAACAATAACATTCTATTAGCTTTCCTAATTACGTGCTGTACCTGCATACTAACCTTTTGCGATTCATGCACTAGGACACCCAGATCCCTTTGAATCTCAGAGCTCTGCAATCTCTCACTATTTAGATAATGCTATTTTATTCTTCCCGCCAAAATGGACAATTTCACATCTTCCCACATTATACTCCATTTGCCAGATCTTTGCCCACTCACTTGACCTATATCCCTTAGTAGCCTCATGAGAGAAGGAGGAGGAGAGGTGACTTAATAGAGACATATAAGATAATCAGAGGGTTAGATAGGGTGGATAGTGAGAGTCTTTTTCCTCGGATGGTGATGGCAAACACGAGGGGACATAGCTTTAAGTTGAGGGGTGATAGATATAGGACAGATGTCAGAGATAGTTTCTTTACTCAGAGTAGTAGGGGCGTGGAACGCCCTGCCTGCAGCAGTAGTAGACTCGCCAACTTTAAGGGCATTTAAGTGGTCATTGGATAGACATATGGATGAAAATGGAATAGTGTAGGTCAGATGGTTTCACAGGTCGGCGCAACATCGAGGGCCGAAGGGCCTGTACTGCGCTGTAATGTTCTAATTCCTCTTCACAAGTTACTTTCCTACCTATCTTTATGTAATCAGCAAAATTAGCAACCATCCCTTCATACAAGTCATTTAAATAAATTGTAAAAAAGTAGAGGCCCCGGCTCGGTTCCCTGCGACCCACCACTCGTTACATCTTGCCAACCAGAAAATGATCTATTTATGCCTACTCTCTTTCCTGTTAGCTAGCCAATCTTCTATCTATGCCAAAATGTTAGCCCCTACACCATGAGCTTTTATTTTCCCAATAACTTTTGATGCAGCACCTTATCAAATGCCTTCTGGAAATCCAAGTACAGTACATCCACAACACATGTTACTTCTTCAAAGAAAGCCAATAAATTGGTTAAACATGATTCCCCTTTCACAAAACCATGTACAAGTTATACTAAAAAAAACCATAGGCATAAAGCAGACCACAAAATATTTCCCCACACAAACCACATCACTCCCAACAGGTACAACTGCTTAGAATGACAACAGTTTAAGATTTCTTAGCTCCAGGCATACTTACTAATCCACAAGCTTCCTTTTTTACTGTAGGAAGTGTTACATACAAATGTCCATACAGATATTCAAAAGGTGAAACAATGAATGAATTACTTTTAGTCTGACAAATTAAACTATCTTCAAACAGTCAGTCTCATAACATGTGCATGTGCATGAACCTTCTTCCCCTCACATCTAAACAGAGCCCCTTGAAACAGAAAAGTTCAACAGCCTATTTGCGATTTAAGAGAAACCTAATTTCCACCACCCCGCCCTGCCCCCCCCCCCCCCATTTAGCCCCTTGTAGCATGGACTTTTCTTCAGTGAAAAAGTTTAAAGACATCTATCTCAACAACCTTGGGCCACCTCTGTACAAGAGGAACTGTGTCTTTCCAAGGGAAGCTGAAACCAGACATCGTTGCTTCATTTACTACAATTCAATGGTGTGCTCATCTTATTCCAATAATCTCAAACCCAATTTGTGGCTTGGGCTTGCCAAATATGTCAAGCCAGTTCAGCATGCTTTTGCCATGATGCAAAAATCACATGAATCATGCTGCTGAAATGTATGGACTCAGCAAAGTACCAGGCCCTCTAAGTTTCACAGGTGAATTTGTGACATTGAAAATGTACACAATTTATTCTGCACAATGAGAAAATGTCATTTCAATCTTCATTTAAAAAGGAAATTTCAAATAAGTGCCTGGTCCTCCAGTAACTAGTTAGACAGAAGTTTGGTCGGGATGCTCCAGAAATAAATAGATGAACATGAGAAATTGTGTCTTACAAACTGTTTTTGGCTATTTGATGGCAGGCAGCAAGGAAAGAATTCAGTAAAAAAAAGGTGCTTTCACTGTAGGTTAATGTCTGTAATACTGAAATTGCACATCAATTCATAAGGAAGCTACATTTTGTAACTGGTTAGACTACCAGATAATAAATGAAAGGAGGACAGATTTGGACTTGGTGCAGAACAAAATATCGCCACATTGTCACTAGCGTTATTTTTCTAGGAGCAATATTTTCAGAAAAACAAACTGCATTTACACCCATACTTTTCATGTTAGGTACTATTCTCATTTCAATCAGTAACAGATCTATATAACCACTAACATATTAAACTGAAATAAAGTGCTATGTGGTATAACCATATTTGAGGACATTAATGCAAATTTGCACTTCTGGACATTTTCCCCAGCAAGTAAAAGTTTACACAGGTTACATGAAAACTTTGTAAGCCTCCTACAATACCAGCGTCATAACTAGGATTTCAGTAGTGATTAACTGAAGCAAACATGTACAACTGTCAAGCTGTCAGCAGCATGTGTCATGTAGAATCGCAAGCAGCTTAAGGCACTGTTTTTGTTATATAGAAGGAGCCACCCAACACAAGATAAAGAGACTCATCTCAGTGCAAGTTTCAGTTTTACAGTTGGATTGCAGTCAAGTTAAAAACTGCCAACTCATTCCCACATCCTACCTCTGCCAAAAGAGCAGGAAATTTATCAAATCTTGTCAAAGAATTCAAGGTCAACACAATTTCCCCTTTTTTGGCATGAGTCACTATTTACATTGCCATTTTATTTCAGATTCACTATCAGAAGACTTCTACAATATAACATGCAACTGCAGTATAAAGGAAATGGGTTGGGTGGTGGTGAAGAAAATACAATAAATCCAGTTCCAAAATTTGGCAGCTGTCAAAAAGTCTTACTGAAATCCTAGAACATTGAATATGCATCTGGTTCAGAAGGTGCCAGGGTGAGTGTTCACATTTCCAATTCTCAAATAAACTAGAAGTGAAAAAAGAAAATCAGCTCAATTACAGCTCAACAGCAAAGCCAGGTATAAGAGTGATGGAAACCATTATTTATAGCAGTTCCCCATCTATGGGGATGAGTCTCTGGTTCCAACTGTTATCCTTGCTGGAACACAGGGAAGGACAGGATCAACTCTAATCTAACTCTAACTTCCTCCTCCAACATCCTGCAAATTACTCACAAAAATGGCAGTCATTTGGGTGAAGTACTGGAGGGCTGCCAGAGTGTATTAAACTGTACCCCAACATGACTTAAATGTACAAGTCTTTGCACTTCAAAAAAAGTCTGGTTCAGCTGGTAGCACGGAGTTAGATGATTGTGGATTCAAGCCCCCCCTCAGTACTTGAGCACAATCCAGGCACTTTAACAATACAGCACTTCTTAGTACTGCAGTCTAAGGGCTATATTTCAGAGGGAATGTTTTTTTTAAAAAAAAAAGTTAAATAATCAACTACTTTTTAAGTAACATGCAGGTGCAAGCAATTAGGAAGGCTAATGGTAGGTTAGCCTTTGTTGCAAGAGGATTTGAGTACAGGAGTAGCAAAGTTTTGCTTCAATTGTATAAAACCTTGGTTAGATCACACCTGCACTATTGTGTGCAGTTTTGGTTCCCTTACCGTAGGAAAGATATTATTGCCATACAGTAAGTGCAACAAAAGGTTCACCAGGCTCGTTCCCAGGATGGCAGGACTGTCCTATGAAGGGAGATTGGGGAAACTGGGCCTGCAATCTTTACAGTTTCGAAGAATGAGAGGCAATCACATTGAAACCTACAAAATACTAAAAAAGGATAGACAGGGTAGATGCAGGCAAGATGATTCCCCTGGTTGGGGAGTCTAGAACCAGGGGACACAATTTCAAAATAAAGGGGGAAGCCACTTAAGACAGAGACTAGGAGAAATTTCTTTACTCAGAGGTTTGTGAATCTTTGGAATTCTCTATCCAAGAGGACTGTAGAAGCTCAGTCATTGAGCATGTTTAAAGCAGAGATTGACAGATTTCTAAATATCAATGACAAAGGGATATGGGGTAGTGTGGAAAAAAGGCATTGAAGTGGATGATCAGCCATAATCTTATTGAATAATGGAGCATGCTCAATGGGCTGAATGGCCTACTCCTGCTCCTATGTTCCCTATGTAAGCGGCACAGTGGTTAGCACCGCAGCCTCACAGCTCCAGGGACCCGGGTTCAATTCTGGGTACTGCCTGTGCGGAGTTTGCAAGTTCTCCCTGTGACCGCGTGGGTTTTCGCCGGGTGCTACGGTTTCCTCCCACAGACAAAGACTTGCAGGTGATAGGTAAATTGGCCGTTGTAAATTGCCCCTAGTGTAGGTAGATGGTAAGGAATATGGGATTACTGTAGGGTTAGTATAAATGGGTGGTTCTTGGTTGGCACAGACTCGGTGGGCCGAAGGGCCTGTTTCAGTGCTGTATCTCTAAATAAATAAATAAAATAAAAATAAATAAGCAATGTTTATTGAGCAGTCAGTCAATCATATTGTGGTATGCAAACATGCTTCTGTCTGCTCACAGAAGTCATTGTCCTAAAGTGAATGTTTCTTTTATAAAAATGTTCTGTATAAATGTAAACCTTCATGTTGGCAGATTTTTCGCAGGCGAAGATCATGGAAAAACTTGCCTCTGTGGTAGTTGGCATGATCGTTGGTGACTGAAGAGGCCAATTCTTGATCTGCAGGCTCTTGAGCAGTTGGAGTACAAGAACTCCTGGTTTGGAGGGGATCTAGTATAAGCAGACGCCTTCTGTTGTCTGCACCTTTCTTCAGCAGCCTCACATCTGTTTGTTTCGAATGTGTAGGCTGCTTTCCTGGTAGTTGTGTACCAGCTGTCTGTTGGCAGTCTCCTGTTCCCACACCCTTTAGTCAACTGTCTTTTCAGCTGGTCTTTAAACTGTTTGCAAGATGCACCTCAATCTTGCTTAGCAGAGTGTAGTTCGCCATAATGTACTGCTTTTGGCATTCCTGAATCCTCCACACGTGACATGTCCTGCCCAGCGCAATGGTGTTGTAAGAGAACACATTCAATGCTGGGCATATCGGCTCTGTTGACCACCTCAGTCCTGCCATCTGATGTTCACTATGGATCAAAGACAGCATTGATGGAAGCGCTCCAGCAGTCGCATTTGTTTTCTGTACAGAACCCAAAGTGTGGTGATGACAACCACTCTGTAGATTTCAATTTTAATAGCGATGCAGTGAATGCTTCAAGAAAACAACCAAAGCAGCTGTTGGCTTGGACAGCTGATAGTCTATGTCCTTATTGTCAGTGGCACCATTTGAGATAATGCTACCTAAATAAATAGGAAAGCTGTTCTATTGCATTGAGGTTGCTGCTGTCAATGCTGATCTGTGATGGATTGTAATTTGCTTGGGGACGTGGTAAGCCCAAAAGGCATTTTCTGCCTCAGAGGAACAGTTTACAATGAGCTGCATTCTTTCATTTGGGTGTGGTAGAAGGGTCAATGGTCAGCAAACAGAAGCTCCATGATAAGCTCTTCTGTGGATTGGGTATGTGCCAGTAGTCGTCTCAGGTTGAAGAGACTGTCATCTGTTCGGAAGTGCATGTATATGCCTTCTGTAAAGCCTGCCTTTGCCTCTTGAAGCATCATATTGAAGGAAATAGAGAAAGGAGTTGGTGCCAGAACACACCCTTAGAGATAGCGAAACTGTCTGAGAGGGCTCCATTCTGCTTGATCTGACCTTTCTGGCCTTGGTGCAGTTGGCAGAGAATGATGAGGAACTTTAGAGGGCACTGCAATCAAGACAGCATCTTCCAAAGTCTGTCCTGGCTGACTTGGCGAGATCTACAAAAGTAGCGTACAGGCCCAGGTTTTGTACTCTACACTTCTGGATTGCCTCAGCACAAAAATAATGTCTGTAGTTCCCCTATATGGTCTGAATTCACAATGACTTTCAGGGAGGGTTTCTTCAACTATTGCCAGAACAAGTCTATTTAGAAGCACTCTGGCCAACATTTTGCCGACAATGGAGAGTAAGGTTATGCCTTTTTAGTTTGAGCAGTCAGACTGCTCTTCCTTGTTTTTGCAAAAGGAGACAATCACTGCATTTTGAAAGTCCTGAGGCACTGTCCCATTTTCCCAGCATGCTGTAAACAGATCTGTAAGCCCAAAGAACGTATCTCCTCCCCGTTTATAGATTTCGGCTGGAATCCCACCCATTCTGGGGTCAGAGAGATTTTGACTGCTATTGCAGTCTTGATGGTGCATCCAGCGCAGATTTCACTTCCCTCGGAGAGATGTTTACTTACTGAGATGACTTACTGAACATGTTTCTTCACTGATTTGTGACAATACAGCACTTGTGTATATGTTTTAATATTTGAAGTGATATTGGTGGTTCTATAATTTGGACTATAGTATTGAGATTACATTCTCTAATACAGAAAATTTGGAATCTGCAGTCCCTTCATTATGATGGAGAAATCAAAGCTGCTTTTTTGAAAGGGATGCTAGGTGGAGAGGGAGGGAGAGAGATTTTCACTTGAACATAGTGCTTTAACCTTCCAGCATCCAAATGCCCACACAAGAGAGGCTAAATTGTCAAAGCCCCGCTTCTCTGAATAGTTTTTATTTGGCTTAGTAGTTTAATTCCAAAAATATACAGTTTTCAAAGTGACAAAACTTGTTACACCATGCTTAAAGCTTGTTGGTACAGTTAAGCAGGTGCTGGGAACCAGATGCAAGAGTCTGGGTGTTTTGGCAGGAAAATCAAAGATACTACCTATGCCATAAAAATCAGGTCATTTGTCCTGTGAAGTTTTGCAACTAACAGAAAAGGCCAATCCCCAATGGCTTAAATTTATTCCAAGCTGACCCTGTTTTGCCTCCCTGAGGGGCTTTCTTGGGTCTATAGGTAGCAAATGTCTGGGTTCTGCATGATTCTTTAACTGAAGTCAGGACCCTCAGTTTAATGTCTCAGCTGCAGAACAGCATTTCCAACACTAGCATTCCTATAGCACCATACTGGTGTCAGCCTACAGACATGCCATTTTTTTAAAAATGGCAGATAGACAAGTAACTTAATTTTGCTTCTAGTAGATTGTAAGTGCTTTTCCAAATGGAAAGAGGACAACTGTAGGAGTCTGTTCCTCCCCATTGATGAATCACTCCACCACTAAAAGCTTTGTCATGTAGTACCTCCAAATTTGGTTGTTGTTCACTGGAAGAGGTGGGGGAAGGAAGGAAAATCAAACCTTACATAAAGAGATTTTGATTCAAATGCAGGCACTTCCTCTGCTACAGACATGTAAATAGCACCCCAACAGTAGAACAACAGAGATGCTGCAGAGATGCTGCAGAGATACTGACCTCTGTTGCCTGGAAACCCTGCAGCACAGAACTGAAGCTTTGAAAGCACTTTGGGTTCATGTTTATGCATGCCAATCTTGGACATTCACAGAAGCAAATTTACATTTGACAGAATTCAAATTAGGCAGCTTTGGAGGTATATTTTTTCCACCCCATCTGAATTCCAGCTCTTTTCCATTCAACTCCTGTATTATCCAATATTTCTACATCAATTTTCCTCCTTTGGAGTACAGTTGCAACAGCACCAGGCATCATCCAGTTAAGTCACTCTGGTGGCCATTATTCACACAAGAACCTGGACAGCAGCTGATAAGCAAGATCAAAATATCCAAAGCACAGGATAGTAGGGAGAAAAGCCAACTTGCTCACCCTGTTGCCACATATTAGTGATCCAGAATATCACGCTATGTTTAGAACTTGAAGACCAGACTCAAGTTGATATTTCAAGTATTTTTCTGCAAGTTTTAATTTTTTTTAAAAAAAACTTACTTTTCATTGACAAGAACACCAACATTGTCTAGGCCAATGTACTTGGTGCAAGCATCACGTCCCACTGCGATTAGCACCTTAAAATGAAAAAAAAAGTATTAAGTTTCCTGGTAATTATTAAAAGCAATTTCCTGCACCCCTCTTAAAGCATTAATGACAATTGGAAGTTTTTCTTTAAAGAATCAGATTTACTTAGAAAATATTATACTTTTTCCATTCTTGTGAAATAAAACCACTTTATCTAAAGAGCAATGTTAAATTTAGATTATGAAAAGTGCCAAATTACCATAGCTATTCATGGATCTGAAATGCAGTGGATTTGCAATTAAAATGCTATAGCTAGATCAGAGGTAGCTTTTTTTCAATCAAAAAAACGAACATCTGCCCTTCTCAAGTTACATTAACCCTTTCCCCATTTCGTCCATTTGATTAGATGGCTTCAAAACTAGGCTATTTTTGCATTTTACCACAAATAGACTTTCCAGACAGACATTCAGTTTGAGAAGCAGCAGCATTGCACCTTGTGTTATTTAAATGGATAGCAAACTTGTGCGCTGAATCCCTATCTCCTTCTGCTGCCACACCTTCTCCCTATTTGCCCCACTGGTCATTATGGAATTAGGTAATACCAAACAGGGGACCAGGTTGTACACGATTGGACTCGGCATCCTGAACAGTGGCAAGAAAAAAAACATTACTTCTCCCATTGCTATCCTGTGTTTGCGTTGGGTGAAGGCAATGTTCATCTTAACTCAGATACCCTTCCGCAATCAGATAGTCTGTAACATTCAGCGTACGCTCACTCAAAAGATGGCAAGATATTAGCTGCCTGTGCCCATGGAACTATCCAGCAGAAATTCAGTGCTTTTAGAAGAGAGAAGTAAAAAGATACCTTGCAAAGTGTTTTTACATAAAAATCAATTCCTTCAATGTTGAGAAAAGTTGAAGTTGTGTTTTAATACTCACTACACAGGATTTTAGATTGGTACATGGACAAACATTTCTGGTTTCGTTTCTGTCCATGTACCATTTTATGCTTTTGTTTTTGACGAGACGAGCTGTTGCAGAACAGATAGGCAGCAAAAAGCATTGTACTCACAGTGTTGTATTCACCATCAATGACCTCTGTACTTGTTGTGGACTTTGCAGTCACTTTAAGTCTTCCAGGGGTTCCAGCCTCCAGCTGCTCAATCTAAAAAAAAAAAATCAGTTAATAACGTGAAGCTTAAAGAAATTTTATACAAAAAAAAAAATTGGAAAATGAATAATGGACTAGAGCTTTAAGGTAGTTTGATGTCTTCTGGAAATTTGAGACTATAAAAGTTGGCAAACTCACCAACAATGCACCAAAAAAAGGTAATGTTCTGCAAACCAGAAGCAAACACAAATCCCGCATCCTCATCCTATTAATTCCTGCCCATTAATTTTTTAGCAGTAAGTACAGAAGCTAATTGACAATGGGGAATTGGTGGGGGAGGGGGGGGGGGGGGTAAAAGAAAGATAATCAATTGTCCAACAGAGCTACATGCTCAGGTAAGAAGGCTGATGGATTAGAAAGTGGTTGAACCAGATAATTTAAAAAGGGGGCCAATGGCAGCTCATGTTCTATCTTCCTGCACCACCAGTTTTTAAAATTCTGCTCTTCTCCATCTTCCATAACTGCTAGATCCCAGCAGCCCCAATACTGCCACCCTCTGGTCCCGTCCAATACCCCAAAACCTGTGTTTTGAGTCTGTGAGGAAGGTTAGACAGTTGACAGGGCAAAGTTGCAGCCAGTATGATGGGTGGAAGTGTGTCTATTTTAACGCAAGAAGTGTCAGGAATAAGGGTGATGAACTTAGAGCATGGATCAGTACTTGGAGATACGATGTTGTGGCCATTACGGAGATGTGGATATCACAGGGGCAGGAATGGATGTTGGATGTTCCGGGGTTTAGATGTTTCAAAAGGAATAGGGAGGCAGGTAAAAGAGGTGGGGGAGTGGCATTGCTAATCAGGGATAGTATCACAGCTGCAGAAAGGGAGGTCGTCGAGGAGGGTTTGTCTACTGAGTCATTATGGGTGGAAGTCAGAAACAGGAAAGGAGCAGTCACTTTATTGGGAGTTTTCTATAGACCCCCAAATAGCAACAGAGACACGGAGGAACAGATTGGGAGGCAGATTTTGGAAAGGTGCAGAAGTAACAGGGTTGTTGTCATGGGTGACTTCAACTTCCCTAATATTGATTGGAACCTCCTTAGTGCAAATAGTTTGGATGGAGCAGTTTTTGTCAGGTGTGTCCAGGAAGGTTTCCTGACTCAATATGTAGATAGGCCGACTAGAGGGGAGACTATGTTGGACTTGGTGCTTGGCAACGAACCAGGCCAGGTGGCAGATCTATCGGTGGGAGAGCATTTCGGTGATGGTGATCACAACTCCCTGACCTTTACTATAGTCATGGAGAGGGACAGGAGCAGACGGGATGGGAAAATAATTAATTGGGGGAGGGGGAATTACAATGCTATTAGGCAGGAACTGGGGAGCATAAATTGGGAACAGATGTTCTCAGGGAAATGCACGACAGAAATGTATGTGGAGGTTGTTTAGGGAGCACTTGCTGCGACTGCTGGATAGGTTTGTCCCGATGAGGCAGGGAAGGGATGGTAGGGTGAAGGAGCCTTGGATGACAAGAGATGTGAAACAGCTAGTCAAGAGGAAGAAGGAAGCTTACTTAAGGTTGAGGAAGCAAGGATCAGACAGGGCTCTAGAGGGTTACAAGGTAGCCAGGAATGAACTGAAGAATGGACTTAGGAGAGCTAGAAGGGGACATGAAAAAGTCTTGGCGGGTAGGATTAAGGAAAATCCCAAGGCGTTCTACACTTATGTGAGGAACAAGAGGATGGCCAGAGTGAGGGTAGGGCCGATCAGGGATAGTGGAGGGAACTTGTGCCTGGAGTCGGAGGAGGTAGGGGAGGTCCTAAATGAATACTTTGCTTCAGTATTCACTAGCGAGGGGGACCTGGTCGTTTGTGAGGACAGCGTGGAACAGGCTGATATGCTCAAACAGGTTGAGGTTAAGAGGGAGGATGTGCTGGAAATTTTGAATGATATGAGGACAGATAAGTCCCCGGGGCCAGACGGGATATACCCAAGGATATTACGGGAAGCGAGGGAAGAGATTGCTGCGCCTTTGGCGATGATCTTTGCGTCTTCACTGTCCACTGGAGTAGTACCGGATGATTGGAGGATGGCAAATGTTATTCCCTTGTTCAAGAAAGGGAATAGGGATAACCCTGGGAATTATAGACCAGTCAGTCTTACGTCGGTAGTGGGCAAATTATTGGAGAGGATTCTGAGAGACAGGATTTATGATTATTTGGAAAAGCATGGTTTGATTAGAGACAGTCAGCATGGCTTTGTAAGGGGCAGGTCATGCCTCACAAGCCTTATTGAATTCTTTGAAGATGTGACAAAACACATTGATGAAGGAAGAGCAGTGGATGTGGTGTATATGGATTTTAGCAAGGCGTTTGATAAGGTTCCCCATGGTAGGCTCATTCAGAAAGTAAGGAGGCATGGGATTCAGGGAAAGTTGGCTGTCTGGATACAAAATTGGCTGGCCCATAGAAGTCAGAGGGTGGTAGTAGATGGAAAATATTCAGCATGGAGCTCAGGTGACCAGTGGTGTTCCACAAGGATCTGTTCTGGGACCTCTGCTGTTTGTGATTTTTATAAATGACTTGGATGAGGAAGTGGAAGGCTGGGTTAGCAAGTTGCCAATGACACGAAGGTTGCTGGAGTTGTGGATAGTGTGGAAGGCTGTTGGAGGTTGCAACGGGACATTGACAGGATGCAGAGCTGGGCTGAGAAGTGGCAGATGGAGTTCAACCTGGAAAAGTGTGAAGTGATTCATTTTGGAAGGTCGAATTTGAATGCAGAATACAGGCTTAAAGACAGGATTCTTGGTAGTGTGGAGGAACAGAGGGATCATGGGGTCCATGTCCATAGATCCCTCAAAGTTGCCACCCAAGTTGATAGGGTTAAGGCGTATGGTGTGTTGGCTTTCATTAACAGGGGGATTGAGTTTAAGAGTCACGAGGTTATGCTGCAGCTCTATAAGGCCCTGGTTCGACCACACTTGGAATATTGTGTTCAGTTCTGGTCGCCTCATTATAGGAAGGATGTGGAAGCTTTAGAGAGGGTGCAGAGGAGATTTACCAGGATGCTGCCTGGACTGGAGGGCATGTCCTACGAAGAAAGATTGAGGGAGCTGGGGCTTTTCTCATTGGAGCGAAGAAGGATGAGAGGTGACTTGATAGAGGGGTAACAAGATGATGAGAGGCATAGATAGAGTGGATAGCCAGAGACTTTTTCCCAGGGTGGAAAGGGCTATCACCAGGGGGCATAATTTTAAGGTGATTGGAGGAAGGTTTCGGGGAGATGTCAGAGGTAGGTTCTTTACACAGAGAGTGGTGGGTGCGTGGAATGCGCTGCCAGCGGTGGTAGTAGAAGCAGATACATTAGGGGCATTTAAGCGACTCTTGGATAGGTACATGGATGATAGTAGAATGAAGGATAGGTAGTTAGTTTGATCTTAGAGTAGGTTAAAGGTTCGGCACAACATCATGGGCCGAAGGGCCTATACTGTGCTGTTCTATGTTCTACCTCTGTCTACTGGACCCCAGGACACTCTTCAGACTTCCCTCCAGACCACATTACAGAACACTCCCAGCATTTTCTGACCATCTTCCCCAATGCTCCCAATATTTTCAGGACTTCTGCTGCAAAAGCATTAGGTTGAACTAAGGTTGTGCTTGGTATGTATTAACTGGACAACTCGTCATATTAAACTTCTACTGTCTCTTCTCCTCCGCCCCCGCCAGGGCTACCCATAGAATGAGGGCTCATAAGACTTTAAATGTTTATGTTTGTTAATTGTGTTTAATTGCATGTAGGTGGTAGGTATTAACTGGGGGATCACTTGAACCCCTATAAAAATAAACAGACTAAAACTGTGGTTGTTGGGTTAGAAGGTGCATGCTTGTAATGTGTAACTCTAAATAAACATACAAAGTATGTGATGACTGGCTCCTGTTGTAACCTTCACCAACTGGCTTTCTGGAATCAAACAATGTAATGCCCAATATCTAGCAGCAGCTCTTGCACCTATACAGCTAAGAGGAGCAAAATTTAAAACTATGCAGATAAGAACATGCTTTATTACCTTGTTTGGCACGTATTTCCTCAGAAATTTTACCCCATGAGATTCCATATATGCTCCTACTTTCCCTGCCATTTCCTGATCAAATCCACGCAGGAGAATGGAGCGCACCATCACAGTAACATCCAATCCCAAACTACGAAGGAACCCTGCACATTCCAGTGCCACATAGGAAGCACCCACAACCAGAGTCTTCTTTGGGCAGTAAGGCAAAGAGAACAGATCATCACTGCAGAAAGAGTGAAAAAAACAGATGAGCATCAATAACTGATTGCTTTATTAATTGAGCAATATACCCTTTTCCTTCTTGTCATAATTCAATAGATTGATTTTTCTCCCCATTAGCAAGTCTCCAATGTACTCTTCATAAAAAGGAACATCCCTTCTCTCTGGTGCAGAGTACAATAGTAAATGGCATAATAGCGAGTACTATAAATAATGGCAAGACAAAGATCAGACCTATAACTCATCATTTTTGGGAAAAGAGAAGGCAACAAAAACAACTCAAACGCCCTCACATATTTCAGCCACTGAGACACACACTGGAGCCATTTGCCCTCCTGCAAGATTGTGGCATTGGGAAAAACATTTTACACTTTTCAAAATTGAGTTTCATGATAATTGAATTTTTTAAAAGTTGATTTTGCTGAAAATTGTTTTAACTGCTGTAAAGTTCTTGTCTTGAGATCAAGACTTAAGTTTTGTTTTAAAAATAGCCAATGGAGAAGCATATAGTTCAAAATCCAAGTCTTGTAAATTTGTGTGACATGTACAACATCCCTCAGAGCTAAACAAGACAGCCTTGTTTCAGATGGAGACCATGAATTGTCACCTAGCAAAATGAGGGAGGAAAGCTAGGGGAAGAAAAAAAATTCAAAATACATTCCTTACTGTATCATTTTTTTCAATCAAGAAAAAGGAATAATTCGAGTGTTTTCCCTCACCAGAAGGTACTGGCCATCACAGTCTTATGATACCACAGATGGCAGTAGTCTTTCAATGCCTGTCCAAGTTTTATACAAATCAAGAAAGCAGAGAGGAGAATACCACAGGCAAGCTAGATGCAACCTCTATCAAGAGTCACTTGAGTAAGAAACCACCCCTAGCTAACTCAGCACAGATCGAAGATCAAACCTGCGACTTTAATTTTTATGGCTCTACAACAGAGCAGCTGGTACCCTTACCCACTAAGTTGTCAGGGCGACCAATGACATGCGACTTGAAGGTCTAAAACAAGAAGCTTGGAAGCAGGTTATCTTCCCTGCCCTCATAGCTAAAGTTAACAGGTGAGAAAGGTGGATGCCAAACAAGCACTCAGTTGTTGAGGAAGAAAACATACCTGGTAATGCAATACTCTTTATCACCTGGTATATTTAAATAACGAGGTCTTTCACCTGTTGCGATAAGGAATTTTTCTCCCGAGTGGAAGGTCACTTTACCCCGCTTGCTAGTTGCCTGCAGGTGGGCAAAAGAAAAAAAAAATCTTTTAAAAGCAGGCTATTAACCAACAATTTTTAATAAACAGAGGTAACTCAAATTTAGAGCAATGGAGAAAATTCACTTGCGGCATTTAGTGCATTGCGAAGAAATCAAGACAAACTGAACAAAGAGGATTTAATTATTCTATACTATTCCCAACTGCGTGCTGAAGTCTAGCTATTTAGTGGGTATATTTTTCTCCATTCACAATTAATAAAATTGGTGCAAGTATAAAGCAGGGAGACTCACTAAATATTCACGTCAACGTTTATGATAACAGGCAAAAAGTACCCTTAAACGACTCAATTCCTTTCCATTGTTTTACGAGCTGTGAAACGTTGAAATTTAATCCACTGCCGTTACAAGTTACTCGTTTCCCTTCATCGTTGCATACAAAACACACCATCAACTGGCCAAGAGTGACTAGAGATATGCATATGGGTCTTCTGTTTTGTTAAAAAATTCATTTATAGGATGTGGGCATCACTGGCAAGGCCAGCATTTATTGCCCATTCCAGAGGGCAGTGAAAAGTCAACATCACTGGTCTGGAGTCACACAGGTCAGACCGGATAAGGATGGTAGATTTCCTTCCCTGAAGGAAGTCAACCAGATGTTTTTTTTAAAAATGACAATCCAGTAGTTTCACAGTCACCATGAGTGATACTAGCTTTTTATTCTAGATTTATTTAACTAAAAATTTAAATTCCCCAGCTGCAGGGTGGGATTTGAACTGATGTCTCCAGATTATTCCAGGCCATTGGATTACTAGCTCAAACATAACCACTATGTTACTGTACCATCTGTGTGTTATTACAGCCCAAATTATGGTGCAGTAACTTGAATTTAATTTGGTAAAATATAATACTAGGACAGAAATCTTGATATGTCCTGGTAAAGTGTGCAATTATAGTTTTTGTACTAGTGTCTGAAATGCACACTTGAGCTGCACATCATTTGTGTAAAACAGTGGTAGTAATAAAAAAAAAGTGAGCAATTAGCAATGTATGGATTATTAAGAATTCCCAGCAAGGTGTTAAAAGCAAGTCATGTTTGATAATTTTAACATTTAAGCAGATTAAGGAAATTCAGAAGGCATTTGAAAAGGAAACACAGCAGTATGGATAGAAAAAGTTTGAGTAAATGATTATTGCACCGACTGAAGGAGGGTCATACATTGTGTGCCCCACGGGTCAGTACTGGGTCCACCTTTCTTCTCTGTACATGTATTTGAATTGAACTTTGGTGTAAGAAGCAGATCCTAGAAGTGGCTGCCGACACAAAGGAGGTTCAGCAAATAAGCATTCAGGAAGACAAAGATTAGTGGAATGGGCAGACGCGTAGCAGATGTCATTTGATGTGCTCAAGTGAGAGGTAACATCTTGGGCAGAAGAAAAATAAAGGAATGGGGAATACAGGAAAACATGTAGATGAACAGAAACCTAGAGGCTCCAATACCCATTTCCCTGAAAGTGCATGTAGATATAATCACTAAAAAGGCCAGTAGAATTTTCTGTTTTATAAATAAGGACATAGAATACGTGTATTTATGTAAAACAATGGTTAGCTCTGAGGAGTGTATGTAATTTTAGTCATCAAGTCATACAGCATGTACAACATGGATTCATCAGGCTGATGCCCAAGATGGGAAATTTTAGTTATGGGGAGACAATGGATATACTGGGACTACTTCCACTACAGCAGAGCGTATTTAATATAGGGTTTATAAAGTGATAGCAAATCAGGAGGGCATTTGATAGCGAATAGGAATACACTATTCCTTCTGGTTGGGGAGTCATCAATTTATAATTATTTAAATGAGAGAAAGTAAGAGGAATTTCTTTGCAGACAGAGGCTTGCTGGAACATGGAATGCTTTACTACAAGAAGCAACTAAGGCATTTTTTTTTTAATATAAGGGGGAAATGTATAAATGTGAAGCAGAGGAAGACTCAAGGCTGTGGAGAAACATTTTGCAGCAGGATTAGCTTTAGATTGATCTAGCAAAGAGGCAAAGATAGGCCAAATAGTCTGCTTCTGTGCTATAAAATTTATATGAATCAAAAAACAATGAGCATGTTGGCTTGCGCCATTTCCCAATAGAATCTCCATATCAATACGCTGATAAACCTAATAAGCTGACTCCGTAGGAGAAGGAATAAAATGTGGTCATTTCATTCTAAATGCCCACCACTGCATTACTCAGATTTTTTTTTCAAAAAAGTTATGGTGTTTAATTTGTAGCCATGCAATGCTATATGATCTAACCAACTGTCTGATCCAATGCTTTCCAGTTCCAAGCAGAGGAAAGCTAGCTAAATTAAGCATACTTCTGGAAAGGTGAACATGTCACAAGGCTACCCATACATTAAAAGTCTGGTATACAGCACACACTTGGCTTCTCTGCCAATGCTTCTACTGCTATAAAACAATTTTAAAGTTACAGGTTAATTGAGCTGTTCAGAGTTGGAGCAAAGACAGATTTTGCAATGTGGCTAATTCTGATCAGTGGAGGAAAAGACCTGCATTTATATAGGTATCTTTCATGTCCCAAAGGATTACTTTCAAAGTCTTGTCACTTATGCAGGCAAATGCAGCAGCCAGACAGGAAGATCCCAGAAACAAAGTGAAAAAATAAGCAGTTAATTTCTTTTTTTTGTAGTGTAATTTGAGACACCAAGAAACAGAAATACAATCAGCATTACAGTAACTAGCTTTTAAAGAGCAAGACTGAAGTGGAAAAGTTTTCAGGCAGAAAGTAACAACCTGCATTCTATTTGCTTTTATAAAACCTTGAAACATACCCATCCATCTTACCCCATTCCCCCCCACCCAAATTCTAAAAAAAAAGCAACCATCTCTCTAGAATCATTTTACATGACAGCACCATTGAGATTTCTTAGAAACACCAAAGTCTACCAATCCTCAATTCTCATCTAGCAGGTGCCTCATTACACCAACTAGAACAAAAAAAAACCCCATGTGCACTCTGGCTTTCCTGCCTGAGGGTGTAACCAGAGAGTGAACTGGGTATATAAGAACCTAAACACATTCCAAACCTTGCAACCTAGCATCATCTTACAGGGACCAAACATCTGTCCAGCTTTCCAGAAAGAAGTTTTTTTTTAAAATTACAGTGGCATTCAGGGGGCAGGGGAGGGCGTAGCCTGATAGATAACAGAAAATCGTTCAAAGTAATATTATGAATAAAAGCATAACATTACGTACCTTTATCTTATGTGGTTCCACAAACTCTGCATAGCTGTTACTGTAAGTTACTTTCTTGTCCCGTAATGCCACCCTGTAGCCCCAGTTCAGAGAGCCAATGTAGTTCTGGATGGCTTCTTTCATCTTGTCCCAGTTGTGGTGAACTGTAATTCACACAAATCAAGATCCCTTCCTTAGCTTTGATAATGTAGATTTAATAGCCTCATGTAGAATCTTGAACTTTGCTGCTGCCAACACTAAGAGGTTTCCATTATTGGAGAAGCTCCCATTACTGTTATCAAACTCCTTCAAATAAAGTAAACAGGTCGAACATTTTAAAGATAGCAATTTTATCCTGTATTTGTTTACCACCTGCTGTGGCTTTTAAATCTAAAATTTAAAGCTCTATGTTTTGCTGCCAAGGCAGTGAAGGTGAAAATGATTCCCACTACATTGATATCCAAGATTAGTTTGGATAGGTAGAAGATGGAAACGGAGAGAGAGATACAAGAACAAGACGAGTAAATGCGATTAGGACTATTTGCTTGTGTGGAGGGTAAATGTTGATTGGTTGGGCTGAACGGCATGTTTTCATCTAACTCTAGCAGCAAACTTTCTTTAAAGAAGTCCAGTTCAAACTAGCAGTGGCCAAGTGGGGAAGGGGGAAGAGGTAGAGGAAATTGTTATTTATTTTAAAATTGTTCTTAGGTGTGGACACTGGTGGCAGTCACATTTACTATGCTGTTCCAAGAGGCTTTTACAATCAAGTTGCTTGTTCAGGAGGCTATTGAGAGTCAACCACCAATTCTGGGACTGCACTCACATATGGTAGACCAAGTAGAGATGTCAGGTTCCCTTCCCCAAAGGTCATTGGTTAACCAGTTAGACTTTCACAGCAATCCAGCAGTTTTTGGTAATTTTCTGCTGCCAGCCCAGTTACAGATTTATTGAATTCAATTTTCACTCTATATGAAGTAGCTGTCTTGTGTTTTGTGGAGAAACCAACTTCAAAAACCCAAAATATTCAAAACCACTGAATTACCCAAGTCTTACCTTCATCACCAAACTCCCAGCCAAATTTACGGGAGTCCCTCAGGCCCTGACCTAGGATAGCAGCCTGATGCATTAGCTTCTTTGGAATGCAACCAACATTTACACAGGTACCTCCCAGTCCTGTAAACAGAAAAAGGTGGGGAAGAAATTAGTTTTAAAAATCGTCAAAATATTAATACAGTTTTATAGTCAACTACAAACGCTTTCTAGAAAATAAAGCAATGCCCTCCTGCAATCTAAAATACAGATCTATGGAGCACAAAATGCATTCTGGGTGGGCAATTTCAATGTTAATGAGGCAGGATGAATTAACAATGTCAGTAAAAGGTCCACCAGGAAATAGTGATCATAATACAACTGAATGCCATATTAAGTTTGAAAATGACATACTCCAATCATAAATGAGAATCTTAAGCTTAAATACAGCCAATTACATAGGTATGAGGGGAGATCTGGCTCAAATTGATTGGGTAAATAGACTAAAAGGTATGGCAGTAAATAAACAGTGGGAAACACATTAAGAAATAATTCAAAATGTTCAACAATACTATATTCCATTGAAAAACAAAAACTCAGCAAGATCCGTCCGTGGCTTACTAAGGTGGTTAAGGATATTAGATTGAAAGGGGCTTATAATCTTGCAAAGAATATTAGAGTCTGAGGATCGAAAAGGTTTTAGAAACCAAAGGCCACCAAAAAAAAAGATAAAAAATGGGGAAAAAAACAGAATGAGCAACAGTGAGGTGGGGTTGGGGGGGGGGGGGGGGGGGTGTGTGGCAGTGACATAGTGGTTTTGTCACTTGACTAGTAACCCAGAGTCCCAGGATATTGCTCTGGGGACATGGGTTCAAATCCCACCATGACAGATGGTGGAATTTGAATTCAAATAATAAATCTAGAATTTAAAGCTAGTCTAATGATGGCTATGAAATAATTGCCGATTGTCGTAAGAGCCTGTCTGGTTCACTAATGTCCTTTATGGAAGGAAATCTGCTGTCCTTACCTGGTCTGGCCTACATGTGACTCCAGACCCACAGCAATGTGGTTGACTCTTACATGCCCTCTGAAATAGCCTAGCAAGCCACTCAGTTGTATCTGACCACTACAAAATTGACAAGGAATAAAACCGGATGGACCCACCCGGCAGCCACCTAGGCACCAGAAACGACAACAGCAAACTGTTGACCCTGCAAAGTCCTCCTTACCAACGTTCTGGGGGCTTCTGCCAAAGTTGCGAGCGGTCCCACAGACTAGTCAAGCAACAGAGGGACATGGTCATACCTCACAGCCAATGTCCCAGACACCGCCATCACCATCCCCAGGTATGTCCTGTCCCATCAGCAGGACAGACACAATAGAGGAGGCAGCACAATGATATACAGTCAGGAGGGAGTTGCCCTGGGAGTCCTCAACAATTGACTACAGACACCATGAAGTCTCATGGCATCAAGTCAGACATGGGCAAGGAACCCACCTGCTGATTACCACCTACCGCCCCCCCCACCCCCCCCCCCCTCTCAGCTTATGAATCAGTACTCCATGTCGACCACCACTTGGAGGAAGTACTGAGGGTGGCGTGGGCGCAGAATGTATTCTGGGTGGGGGACTTCAATGTCCATCACCTAGAGTGGCTCAGTAGCACCTCTACTGACCGAGCCCTAAAGGACAGAGCCTGCTAGACTGGGTTGGCAGCAGGTGGTGAAGGTACCAAGAGGGAAAAACATACTTGACATGGTCGTCACCAATTTGCCTGCTGCAGACGCATCAGTCCATGACAGTATTGGTAGGAGTGACCACTGCACAGTCCTTGAGGATACCCTCCATCGTGTTGTGTGGCACTATCACCGTGCTTAAGGCATAATTTCAAACAGATCTAGCAATGCAAAACTGGGCATCCTTGAGGTGCTCTGGGCCATCAGCAGCAGAACTCTACTCAACCACCATCTGTAACCTCATGGCCCAGCATATCCCCCAATCTACCATTGCCAAACTGGGGGATCAACCTTGGTTCAATGAAGAGTGCAGGAGGACATGCCAGCAGCAGCACCAGACATACCTAAAAATGAGGTGTCAACCTGGTGAAGCTACAACACAGGACTACTTGCATGCCAAACAGCGCAAGCAGCTGCGATAGACAGAGCTAAGCGATTTCACAGCCAACGGATCAGATCCTAACTCTACAGTCCAGCCACATCCAGACGTGAATGATGGCGGACAATGAAACAACTGGAGGAGATGGCTCCACAAATATTCCCATCCTCAATGATGGGTTGCCCAGCACATCAGTACAAAAGACAAGGCTGAAGCATTTGCAAAAGTCCTCAGCCAGAAGTGCCGAGTGGGTGATCCATGACAACATTCAGGCAATAGTACTGAACACCTGTGTTCCAGAACTTGTCGCTCCCCTAGCCAAGCTGT
Organism: Heterodontus francisci; assembly: GCF_036365525.1. NCBI lineage: Eukaryota > Metazoa > Chordata > Chondrichthyes > Heterodontiformes > Heterodontidae > Heterodontus > Heterodontus francisci. Next base: position 88,069,610 of record NC_090389.1, on the reverse strand, counting down.
TCCAGTACAGCTACAACACTGGCATTCACCTGGCAATGTGGAAAATTGACCAGGTACATCCTGTACACAAAAAAAGGACAAATCCAACCCGGCCAATTACCGCCCCATCAGTCGACACTCGATCATCAGCAAAGTGATGGAAGGGGTCGTCGACGATGCGATCAAGTGGCACTTGCTTAGCAATAACCTGCTCACTGATGCTCAGTTTGGGTTCCACCAGGGCCACTCAGCTCCTGACCTCATTACAACTTTGCTTCAAACATGGACAGAAAAGCTGAACTCAAGAGGTGAGAGTGACTGCCCTTGACATCTAGGCAGCATTTGACAGAGAATGGCATCAAGGAGCCCTAACAAAACTGGAGTCAATGGGAATCAGGGGGAAACTCTCTGCTGGTTGGAGCCATACCAAGCACAAAGGAAGATGGTTATGATTGTTGAAGATCAATCATCTCAGTCCCAGGACATCTCTGCAGGAGTTCCTCACGGTAGCGTACTAGGCCCAACCACCTTCAGCTGCTTCATCAGTGACAATCCTTCAATAATAAAGTCAGAAATCATAATGTTCGCAGACGATTGGTGCAGAACAGTGTGCATTCGTGACTCCTCAGATACTGAAGGAGTCTGCGTAGAAATGCAGCAAGACATGGACAATATCCAGGCTTGGGCTGATAATTGGCAAGTAATATTCACACCACACAAGTGTCAGACAATGATCATCTCCCCTTGACAATCAATGGCATTATGATCACTGAATTCCCCACCATCATCCTGGGGGTTACCATTGACCAGAAACTGAACTGGAGCAGCCATATAAATACTGTGGATACAAGAACAAGTCAGAGGCTAGGAATCCTGCGGCAAGTAACTCACCTCCTGACTCCCCAAAGCCTGTCCACCATCTACAAGGCACAAGTTAGGAGTGTGATGGAATACTCTCCCACTTGCCTGGATGGGTGCAGCTCCAACAACACTCATGAAGCTCAACACCATCCAGGACAAAGCATCTGCTTGATTGGCACCCCATCCACCACCGACACACAGTGGCAGCAGTATGTACCATCTACAAGATACAGTGCAGCAACGCACCAAGGCTCCTTAGACAGCACCTTCCAAACCAGTGACCTCTACCACCTAGAAGGACAAGGGCAGCAGATGCATGGGAACACCACTACCTGCAAGTTCCCCTCCAAGTCACACACCATCCTGACTTGGAACTATATTGCCATTCCTTCATTGTCGCTGGGTCAAAATCCTGGAATTTCCTTCCTAACAGCACTGTGGGTGCATCTATCCAACATGGACTGCAGCGGTTCAAGGCAGCAGTTCACCACCACCTTCTCAAGGACAATTAGAGATGTGCAATAAATGCTGGCCTAGCCAGTGACACCTACATCCCATGAATGAATAAAAAATGAGATAAAACAAGTGAGATAGGAGAGAAAGAAAGAGAAAATAGGGAACTACAGGCCAGTGAGCCTGACATCAGTTACCAGGGAAGTGCTGGAATCTATGATTAAGGCTCTCTTGACAATGCACTTAGAAAATCACAGTATGATCAGAACAAGTCAACATGGTATTATGAAAGGTAGTGTTTGACAAAATTAGAGTTCTTTGAGAACGTAACTACTAGGGTAGATAAAGGGGAACCAGCAGATATAGTATACTTGGATTTCCAAAAGACATTTGATAAAGGTGTCACACAAAAGGTTAATATGCAAGATAAGAGCATGGATAAAGCATTGATTAACAGAGAGCAAGCAAGGTTCCGCAGGGTCACTGACCCGAAACGTTATCTCTGCTTCTCTTTCCACAGATGCTGCCAGACCTGCTGAGTGGTTCCAGCATTTCTTGTTTTTATTTCAGATTTCCAGCATCCGCAGTATTTTGCTTTTATTATAACAAGGAATAGTGTTAGTCGGGTCTACTCCCGCCTCTATTTATGTTATGTTCTTAACTAGCCAAGGGTCCTTTGACAGCACCTTCCAAACCTGCAACCTCGACCACCTAAAAGGTAGAAAGGCAGCAGATGCATGGGAACACCACCTGCAAGTTCACCTCCAAGTGACACACCATCTTCACTTGGAAATATATTGCCATTCCTTCATTATTGCTGGGTTAAAAACATGGAACTTCCTCCCTAATAGGAGGGTGAGTGTAACTACACCACATAGACTGCATTGGTTCAAGAAGGCAGTTCACCATCATCTTCGAGAGCAATTAGAGATGGGCAACAAATGCTGGCCTTGCCAGTGACGCTCACATCTTATGAACAAATAAAACAATGTTTTGAACATAAAACTGAAATCCAGAGTCTTCACACCTCCCTTGAAGGTAGACATTTCTGCTAATAATCTCAATCAAAAATGAGTGGCAAGCATTATACAGAGTTAAAGTTTTATGACAAGAACGCACAGGCAAGGGCGGCGCAGTGGTTAGCACCGCAGCCTCACAGCTCCAGCGACCCAGGTTCAATTCTGGGTACTGCCTGTGTGGAGTTTGCAAGTTCTCCCTGTGTCTGCGTGGGTTTCCTCCGGGTGCTCCGGTTTCCTTCCACATGCCAAAAGACTTGCAGGTTGATAGGTAAATTGGCCATTAGCAATTGCCCCTAGTATAGGTAGGTGGTAGGGAAATATAGGGACAGGTGGGGATGTGGTAGGAATATGGAATTAGTGTAGGATTAGTATAAATGGGTGGTTGATGGTCGGCACAGACTCGGTGGGCCGAAGGGCCTGTTTCAGTGCTGTATCTCTAAACTAAACTAAACTCTGAACAACCATATAGGATTTTATGAGGAGCATTTCAATCCCATTGCTTTGGGTAGGGCTAAACCCAGATTCGAGATAAGGAAGTATAGCAAAAGAATCTTAAGACTAATCTACAGCCTGGTTAGGCTAAAAGTTAGCTCTGTAGAGATGAAATTTAAATGTATGGTGAAATGCATGAAAAAAAAATTCAAGCTAAAATAAGGGGACAAACAAAAAACCTACCCCATGAAGTTCCCATAGGTGTTGGCACAACATAGTCAAACAATAAGACTTTCCTGCCAAGATTGGCAGCCTCCTGTAAATAATAAAGACACATTTTATTCATTTGTAGACAAAAAAAGGGTCAAATTCAGACTACTGCACTCAACCTGCCTAAAGTAATCAGGACAAAAGAAAAGTTATTTAGGCGCGTAAAATGTTTAAGAACTGCAGTTAAAAAATATATATTACAAGTTTTCAAGACATTTCAATTAAATCAAAAGAATGCTGGTAACTGCCAAAGGAAATATTTCACTTGTGTCAAGTGAATGGAGCTGGTTCAGAGCAATCCTGCATAATTCCAGAAGCGTGGCACTAAATTAGCTTTGTTCCCCCACCACCCCCAATGTTCAAATCAACACTAAATTATATTGATTATGGAAACAACCAATAAAAAGCTCCTCATCCTTGAAATCAAATGGCTTAAGGTTAGTTTGGACTGCATCAGTACTGCACGGAATTATATTACAGCCTTCAGAGAGCAGCAAGATCTCTCCCAAACCCGTCTTGAAAGATCATCTCTTTATCGGAGCCAATTCTCCTTCTATGACTCAGTGTCAACCCTCCCCTTTCCAAGTCACACCCTAGAAAAATGACCAAGCACTTTATATATTCAAAAGGTGCAACACCATGTAATTTATGGCTTATAAACCAAATAAAGTGTTAATTTAGTGTCATGCAGGCCCCCACCTGTCAAGCATGAGGCATCTTTAATTTTGCCACATGGACATTAAATTTCAAACTGTTGTTGAAGTGAAGAAAGGACTGGTTTTTAAAAATTGCCAGATCTTGGCTGCAAAGATATTTGCATGTTAAGAGACAGTGCTTGGAAAGGACAGAGGACCATTCCCTGTCACATTCAACCCACAATGGACTTTTGATCACCAGATGTTGAAGGCGGGGGAGCTTGCATTCCAGGTTAACTGCTAAAATGGCCAAATACACAAAAGGACATGATCAAACCTGCTAGTCACACGACTAACCTGCTGGGCAACCCGAGTTTTTTTGAATTTGTACAAACAGTTTGGGCAGAAAGTCTGTTTGCCCCTGAACTGAAGATCTCTCCTGTCTGCTCCCATCTCTTTCTCACAAGCCTCGGAATCCACTGAAGACACATGAACCCCAAGAGAGAAAAAAGTCTCCTACAGCAAACAAGGTTTAAGAATAATACTGGGCCCCAACGAAAAGCAAGATCTACCTACAATCAAGGACTCTACAGTGAGCTCGAAGAACCATAACAAAAACTCTTCAGATATTGCCTCAAACGTTACCATTTTATTTTTCTTCTGCTCTTTACAGTCTCTATTTGCATGTGTGTATCTCACATGCATGCTAGTGTGGGCACGCCATGTATCTGCAGGTGTCAACTGAATTAGAGTTTAAGTTCAAGCTTAATAAATTTCAACTTTTCTTCTTTAAACCTAAGAAAGCCTGTTTGTGCTGGTTTCTTTGCCTTATAATTGGAAAGCGGTGAACAAGGATTCCCCAAGGGGGAGCTAAAAAACAGTGTGTTTAAAATTAAACCCTGTTATGGTAAGATCAGGTGAAGGCTGAGAGGGGCCCCTAGACCCCTTTCTCACCTGGTCGTAACATTAGAAAGAATTGGCCAATGCAGCATCACAGTAAATATTGATACTAAAAGAATGAACCCTTTAATTCCATACTGATACTCCCTAAATCTTTAGAATTCTATCTTTTATTGCAACATGCGCAGGAACCACTTGATCCTCAAAGTTGTGCAACAGTAGAGTAACATCTTTAACTGGTGCACCAATAAACTAAGCCAGACATGATATTTGAATATACAATCCACCATACTACTGAGAAGGCACCTCCCACGATACCATATATCTGTTCATACTCAGTTTTAGAGCATCGCCATGCTACAATATACTGAAGTGAAAGAAATACAATAACTTGCATTTATAAAGTGCCTTTAATGAAACAAAATGTTCCAAGGCATTTCACAAGAGCACTAACAAAATTTGACACCAACACACACAAGTAGATAATAGTTGACCAAAGAGCTAGGTTTTAAGCATAATCTTAAGGGAGGAAAGAAGTGCAGAAAGGCAGAGCATTTCAGGGAGGAAATTATAGAACTTAGGACCCAGGTAGTGGACACAGCTGCCAATGGTGGAGCAATGAAAAATTAAGGATGTGCAAAAACTGAGAATTGGGAGGAGCAAGGTCTTGGACCAATTTGAAAACAAGGATGGAAATTTTAAACCTAGAGGTGCTTCTGGGCCGGGAGCCAATGTAGATCAGAAAGCACAGGGGTGATGAGTGAATAGGACTTGGTGGGAGTTAGAATATACACAGTGTTTTGTATGAGCTCAAGTTTAGAGATTGCAAAATGAGAGGCTGGCCAAAAGAATATTGAAACAGTTGTGTCTGGAGGTGACAAAAGCATGGATGAGGGTTTCTGCGTATGAGCTGGGGCAGAGACAGCAACAAGCAATTTCAGACAGAAAAAGGAAGCCTTTGTAATGGAACCATTGCATATTGGTTTCTTTGACAGTCAAAAGCGTAGGGTTAAAATGGTTATTGTTTCCATATTTCCACCGGTTGCAGAGAATATACATTTCAGTCTGGTATGCTGATGGTATTACTATTCATCAAGCAATTAGCCATGGCTCAGTGGTGACATTTTCACCTGACATGACTTCAAACCCCAGAGACTTGAGTACTTCTTGAGTACTAAGGGAGTACTGCACTGACAGATGCAATCTTTTGGATGAGATGTTAAACAGAGGCCATCAGCCCTGAGATGGGCAGTAAAGCTCCTACAGCAAAAGCTAAATACTGCAGATTCTGTAAATCTGGAATAAGGACAGGCAGAAAATGCTGGAAACATTGAGCATGCAAGACAACATCTGTAGGAGAGTTAATGTTTCAAAAATCAACCTTACGTCACTTCATCAGCCTGGACACTGTGCAGAAAAAAGGTTCATTGCTTTGTTAGGCATAATTATTCTGTTTATGAGTGGTCAGAGACATTGAACTCAAGATCATATAGTGTAAATTCCAAAAAAACCCTAACTGAGGTGATCAATTAAGTTTGACATCAATTGGATAGGATGGGATCGGTCACAAAGCAGTCTCTGCCACGTTTTGCAAGTAATACACTCTAATTGCACCAATTCCATGGATGGCTACCATCAGGTACAATTTGCTAGTATTTGCATTCACTGTCTGTATAAAGCCAACCATATAAACTATACCTTTGAAGCTGCAAGTCCTCCAGAACCACCACCTATAACTATAAGGTCATAGTCATACATTTCACCTCCCTCCAAGAGTTTTTTCAACAACCCATCTTGCTGAGCCTGCAGGAGAAAACGCAAGTATTGGAGCATACTTTACATGATTTAGTTTGTTTAAAGATCACAACAGCAACATTAAACAGCAAACACAAAAATGTTAAATACAGCTGGTATGGAAAATGGAAGGGTCGCGCGTGTGTGCGCGCGGGGGAGAGACTACTCCCAAGGTGGAAAGAGGGATTTTCAACTGATCCCAAATTTGCCCTGTGAATGGATAGTGCCCCATACCTCAAGTCACCAGAGATTGCCAGGTAGCCTAACAAATATTGTAATGGACTGCATCAGGCTTTTGTTTCTCTTCCACATTCTCTAAAGAGGGCAATGAGTTGCTTCCCAGGCTTCCACCAATATCTCTTAAACTGCCAAGGTTATGCAGCTGTGTTTGCAATTTTCACCAAGTTACCTCTGCTTTTCCTCCCTTTCCTTAAAAGGAAAATATCAATTTGGGGAGGGCAGTGACAAATTTGTGTCCCATCACAACTAATAACAAAACACATTTTAAAATTAACTTTGTATTTTGCATGCTTCATTTTAAATGGTGCTGTGGTTGTAGAGTGAAACTAAAATGGACCTTCCTTCCCAAATGCAAGCATAATTGCCTCAAGCACCCTCTATTGACCTCAGCGATAGGTTGTCATAATTTTCATGTCAATGTGATATGCAACTAGAATTAAAAGTCAAAGCCTGGAATATGAAAACATTAATGGAACTAAAAATGTTCCAAAGTTAACCAGCCACTGTTCTGCAACACATGATCAGAATCCAGTATAATTGCAGTTCAATTATAGGGCCTGCCAACAAAGTTACCAAATATCAGCTTTACCACATTCCAAGGATGCAACACAATCACAGAACAGACATGGAGGTCAGATATTGCAACCTTGCAATATCAATATAGGTCAATGTTACAAAATATTTTTAAGCCAGCTTACTAAATGTCTTCACATTATATAAAGAAAACAGATGTGTTTTCTCTTCTCCATCCCCTTAACTTCAAAGGCCTCAGAGAGGGGAAAATCAGCCATGTCCAGAACAGATTAAAACTTCCCTCACTTTTGCTTCTTCCAATAACCCATCCTGTTTGCTAAATATAATTTGGACAACAGAAAAATGCTGTAGCATCATTGTTTACAACTTTTACTGCCTCACCCTGCCAAAACAAATTACTGAATCATGAAGCAACTAGGGAAAATATGGTCTAGCCCATCTGACCTTCACTGATGTCTATCTTATAATTTCTCCAGCGATTACTAGTTTCCCACCCCTTTAAATATTACTTTTCAGCTTCTTTCCCCTTTTGAATTGCCACTAAAGTTACTCTTCCCATTGCTCACAACTTGCTGTCTTCCTTCCTCAAGAAGGAGAAAGCAATTATTGAAATTAATATTCCCCAGTTTTTTTCATTCTGCCAGAGAGAGAAAAACAAACAAACAGTCAAGTCAGAACCATGCCCTGAAAACAGACCAACTACCAACAGCAAACACAACATTGCTAATGGTATACATTATAGTTAAGGGCAAGTGCACCAGCAACTTTTTCATCATACTGCTTAACTTAAGACAGGTCTCTGGCTATTGTAAAATTATCTTCAATCTATATAGAAGCCAGCTTTTTCCAATATCCTAGGCTCAATCTTTGACTTATGCTCAGTTAGCAGATTTAGGCTGCAGCAGCAACAGCAGCAAGGCATTACAAAATCATTCTTTGTGCCACCAACCGTGAGTCAAAGGGAGGTAAAAAAAAAAAGCAGGGCCCCTGATCATCAGATGCCCCATCTACCACCTCTTCTGGAAATATGTAGAGGGACCAGGCAATAAAAGTACAGTAAGTAAAGACCAACTGAGTATGCCATTATGGACTTCCCTTCCTCACCAACTACAGATGGCCTACTTCATGGAACACTGTTTTCCTTCCCTGCCTCTCCTAAAAGAAAATTCAAGCCAAGTGTTAAGTATTTCCTCAACCCCACTACTTTCAAAATGTTTTGACAATGCGAGAGGAGGTTGCCAAATGAAAATCACTCAACTTTTAAGTCACCCAGAGTTACAGAAGAAACCTCCCCACCTAATTTATTCTTCATCAGCAAGTGCAGATCAGCAAGCTACACAAATTGATAAGAGCACCACAGCTAAGTCAGATCTTAAACACATTTAATGTCCAAACATGCATATTTTGCACTAAGGCTAACATCTGGGAGCAGGAATCCTGGCTGCTCTCCCTCCCTATCCTTGGTACAGAGCCCAATTGTAACATCCCAACACAGCATCAGATGCTATTGGTTAACTTGGGGACCAACAAGGAAATCAAATCTGAAACTTTCTTGGTCTATATGGCTCCTTCACCATATCAGGCATTTACCAATCAAGTCAAAATAGCCATTTAAAACAGACTCCATAGCCAAACGTGTAACTTTTGAAATACAATTCTGAATATATTTTCTGAAAACAAAATTGAAATGCATTTCTAGCAGTAGTAAGGAACACATAACTTTGCAATTGCCTAGCTCCTGTTATTTCCTTTACAAATTTAGGTTGTCTGGAATTTTCTTAGTGTCCAGGTACGTGTGCATTTTCACTAAAAACTTAATTACCTGCAGAGTTTTGTCGCACCCACCCACGTGAGCCTTGTTAACAAATACATTGGGAACAGTCTTCTGGCCAGTCATTTCGTGCAACATATTTTGCATATCATCTCCCCCTTCTGAAAAAAAAGCATAAGCAAAACAAGTTCAATTTAGTATCATGATAGCAAGATGGCCAAACAAAGATTCTATAATTTAAATTTGTAATACAAGAAATTTGTGTGCTGTGGGTGAAATGCAACCCACTCAAATGCCCCAATTTGGTCAGCATCTACTAATTTAAAAAGGTGGCGACAGCCTGACTTTGGATGCTGGTAAAGGAAGGGTGGATCTAGCATCATATAAACCAACTTGCACCAAACACAAAGGATTTAATGGCATGGACCTGCCTAAGCTGAATCATACATAATGTATGGTGCAGTCCAAACATATACCAGAGAAAGACAGGGGAAAGAAACTGGTGAAATGGGCAGATACGTAACAGATGGAATTTAATGCAGATAAGTGTGAAGTGATGTATTTTGGATGAACGATAGTTAGGCAGTATAATCTGCCAGACAGTCAATAAGAAACAGGCAGGTAGTGCAGGAGACTGCTGACTGCATCTCACTCTCCAACAGGTATTCAATTCTGAATACTGAGGAAAGTAATAGTTCATCTGGGGATTGCAACCAGAACTAAGGCCATGGCACCATGGGTGGGTCAGCTGCACAGGTGGGCCCAAGGAAGACTGGAACAGCGATTGTGATAGGAGATTCGATAGGAGAACAGACAGGTATTTCTGTCACTGCAGACGTGAATTCAGGATGGTGTACTGCCTCCCTGGTGCCAGGGTCAAGGATGTCAATGAGTAGTTGCAGAGCATTCTGAGTGGGGAGGGTGAACAGCCAGCAGTCATGGTTCATGTTGGTACCAACGACCTAGGTAGAAAGAGAGATGTGGTCCTGCAGAAAGTTTACTGAGCTAGGTAAGAAATTAGCAAGGGGGACCTCAAAACAAAAGAACAGTACAGCACAGGAACAGGCCATTCGGCCCTCCAAGCCTGCGCTGATCTTGATGCCTGCCTAAACTAAAACCTTCTGCACTTCCGGGGTCCGTATCTCTCTATTCCCATCCTATTCATGTATTTGTCAAGATGCCTCTTAAATGTCTCTATGGTACCTGCTTCCACCACCTCCCGCGGCAACAAGTTCCAGGCACTCACCACCCTCTGTGTAAAGAACTTGCCTCGCACATCCCCACTAAACTTTGCCCCTCTCACCTTAAACCTATGCCCCCTAGTAACTGACTCTTCCACCCTGGGAAAAAGCTCAACTATCCACTCTGTCCATGCCGCTTATAACTTTGTAAACCTCTATCATGTCGCCCCTCCACCTCCGTCGTTCCAGTGAAAACAATCCCGAGTTTAACCAACCTCTCCTCATAGTTAATGCCCTCCAGACCAGGCAACATCCTGGTAAACCTCTTCTGTATCCTCTCCAAAGCCTCCACGTCCTTCTGGTAGTGTGGCGACCAGAATTGCACGCAATATTCTAAGTGTGGCCTAACTAAAGTTCTGTACAGCTGCAGCATGACTTGCCAATTTTTATACTCTATGCCCCGACCGATGAAGGCAAGCATGCTGTATGCCTTCTTGACTACCTTATCCACCTGCGTTGCCACTTTGTGACCTGTGGACCTGTACGCCCAGATCTCTCAGCCTGTCAATACTCCTAAGGGTTCTGCCATTTACTGTATACCTCCCACCTGCATTAGACCTCCAAAAGTATTCTCCAGATTACTCCCAGTACCACACGCGAGTACAGGAATAGAAGGATAAGACAGATGAATGCACGGCTGGAAAGTTGGTGCAGTAGGGAGGGCTTTAAGATTCTTGGGACAGGCTCTGGGGAAGATGGGACCTGTACAGGCTAGATGGGTTGCAGTTGAACACAGCTGGGACTGAATTCCTTCCAGGACATTTAGCTAGTGCTGTTGGGGAAGATTTCAACTAGTTTGGCGGGGGAATGGCGGATCTGAGGTAGACCCAGGTGGGACAAAATCAGAAATGAAAACAAAAGGCAGAAAATTAATGGATGCGTCTGGAAGACAAAGGTTAGAAAATAAAATTTTAAAAAGTTAGCAGTGTTCAAGGGTATCTACTTCAATGCACGGATACAGCAAATAGAGCAGATGAGCTGAGGGCACAGACAGACACATGGCAGAATGATATAGCTATTAGAGAAACATACCTTGAGGGGGGGACAGGAACGGCAGCTCAATGTTCCCAGTTACAGGGGTTTCAGACGCAATAGGGAGGGGGGATAAGAAAGGAGGAGGAGTGGCAATTTTGGTCAAAGAAACAATTACAGCTGTGAGGAGGGATGTTATGTTAGAAGGTTCAAATGAGGTCATCTGGATCGAGCCAAGGAACAAAAAAAAAGGACAATCACACTGCTAGCAGTGTACTATAGACCCCCAGTTAGAGGGAGATAGAAGAGCAGATATGTAGGCAAATCTCAGAAGTGCAAAAACAACAGGACAGTAATAGTGGGGATTTTAATTACCCCAATATTAACTGGGATAGTTTAATATGAAAGGAATTGAGGAGCAGAATTCTTGAGGTGCATTAGGAGAACTTTTTTTCCCAGTATGTAGCAAGTCCAACAAGAGAGAGGGCAGTGTTTTAGGAAATGAAGATGGGCAGGTGGAAGGAGTGGCAGTGGGAGAGCATTTTGCTGGTAACGATCATAATTCAGTCAGTTTTAACGTAATTATGGAAAAGGATATGGGTGGAACAGGAGTTAGAGTTCTCAATTAGGGCAAGGCCAATTTTACTAAACGGAGGAGTGATTTAGCAAAAATGGACTGGAATCAGTGTCAGAGCAGTGGGAAGCATTCAAAGGGAGATTCAAGGGGTTCACAGTAAACATGTTCTGACAAAGAAAAAGGGTGGGATGGCCAAATCTAGAGCCCCATGGATGTCAAGGAGCTTACTGAGTAAGATAAGGCAGAAAAGGAAAGTTTAAAGAACTCAATACTACACAAAGCAGAGAGGAGTATAAGTGGAGGGATGAAATAAAAAATGAAAATTAGGAAAGCAAAGAGGGCATGAAAGAATATTGGCAAAATATCTTTGGGTTCACCTTGATGTTGCTTATCAATAAATTAAGAGTAAGAGGATAACTAAGGCGAGAGTAGGACCCATAAAAGACCAAAAAGGTAGCCTATGTGTAGGGGTGGAAGATGTTGGTATTGTTCTTAATGAATACTTTGCGTCTGTCTTCACAAAAGAGGGGAATAATGCAGATATTGCAGTTAAGGAAGAGGGGTGCGAGTATTGGATGTGATAAACTTAGGGAGAGAGAAAGTATTAATGGGATTAGCATCTTAGAAAGTTGATAAATCACCAAGGCCCAATGAAATGTACCCCAGGCTGTTAAAAGAACCAAAAAAAAAAAGAGGAAATAGCAGAGGGTCTGACCATTTTCCAGTCTTCACTGGATACTGGGGTGGTGCAGAGGATTTAAGGACTGCTAACGTAAGGACTGTACCTCTGTTTAAAAAGGGAGCGAGGGACAGATTGAATAATTACAGGCCAGTCAGTCTAACCTCAGTGATGGGCAAATTATTGGAATCTATTCAGAGAGACAGGATAAGTTGTCACTTAGAAAGGCACAGATTAATCAAGGATAGTCAGCATGGATTTGCTAAGGGAAGATCTTGTCTGACCAACTTGATCGAATTTTTTGAAGGAACAATGTGGATTTCTGTATTTTAACATATCGCAATGGATTAACAAACTCTTAAAAGTGCTGGTCATGCTTTTTAAGCAACTAAAAGATATACAACAAGGAAAAGAGGCTTGCCTGTTTAGAATAAGATAATGTCTAACTAGAACAGTCCAAGGTTAAAGGTGCATCCTGTTATCATGTAAAGAGCAATGGTACTTCTGTTAAAACCTGCTTATGCGACATAAAGGAAGAAACTATGTGTTAACCTCGAGTTGTGTACATACAGATTTGAAGGGTTACAAAACCGCCTGATATTTTAGGAATAAGCAACTACCCCTTTTTATATGTATAAAAAGATGTACTGAAATCCTGTTCGGGGAGTCAATCTGACCAGGAACCGAGTGTGGCATCCTGAGCAGCCTACTCCCAAGCATGCTTGAATAAAATACTGCTTTGCTTCTAACAATCAGTGTATTTGAGTTATTGATAAAGTCGTTAGATTCGACAACAAGGAGGATTGACGAGGATATTGTAGTTGATGTAGTCTACATGGATTTTAGCAAGGCTTCTGACAAGGTCCCACAGGGCAAACTGGTTAATAAAAAGCCCATGGGATCCAGGGAAAAGTAGCAAGGTGGATACAGAATTGGCTCAGTGGTAGGAAACACAGGGTAATTGAAGACGGGCATTTTTGCGACTGGAGGGCTGTTTCCAGTGGTGTTCCGCAGAGCTCAGTACTGGGTCCCCTGCTTTTTGTGGTGTACATCAACGATTTAGATGTAAATGTAGTGGGCATGATCAAGAAATTCGCAGACGACACAAAGATTGCCCGTGTGGCAGATAGCGAGGAGGATAGCTGTAGGAAGATATCAGTGGTCTTGTCAGGTGGGCAGAAAAGTGGCAAATGGAATTTAACCCTGGAAAGTGAGGTGATGCATTTGGGGAGGTCAAACAAGGCAAAGGAATACACAATTAATGGGAGAACATGGAGACGTGTAGAGGAAGTGAGGGACCTTGAAGTGAATGTCCACAGATCTCTGAAGATCGCAGGACAGGTCAATAAGGTGGTGAAGGCGGCATACGGAATCTTTTCCTTTATTAGCCGAGGTAAAGAATACAAGAGCAGGGAGGTTATGCTGGAACTGTACAAAAATCATTGGTTAGGCCACAATTTGACTACTGTATGCAGTTCTGGGTCACCTCATCACAAAGGATGTAATTGCACTAGAGAGGGCTTAAAGGAGATTTACGAGGATGTTGCTGGGACTGGAAAAATGCAGGCATGAGGAAAAATTGGATAGGCTGGGGTTGTTCTCCTTGGAACAGAGAAGGCGGAGGGGAGATCTGATTGAAATGTACAAAATTGAGGGGCCTGGATAGAGTGGATGTGAAGGGCCTATTTACCTTAGCAGAGAGGTCAGTGACTAGGAGGCATAGATTTAAAGTGATTGGTAGAAAGACAGGAGGGGAGATGAGGAAGTATTTTTTCACCCAGAGGGTGGTAGGGTCTGGAACTCACTGCCTGAAAGGACAGTAGAGGCCGAATCCTCCAACTCATTTAAAATAAAATAAAAAGTGTCTCAATAAGCACCTCAAGTGCCATAACCTGCCAGGCTACGAATCAAATCTGGAAGGTGTGAAGATTGGGTGGCTTGCTTTTTGGCCAGCACAGACACCATGAGCCAAGTGGCCTCTTTCTGTGCCATAACCCTTCTATGATTCTATGACTCTAAACAGTACTATTCTGAGCAGGGAGCAAAAGCATAGGGACACAGATCCTTGAAGATGGCAGGGCAAGTTGATAAGGCAGTTAAGAAAGCTTATGGGATAGATGCCTTTGTAAACAGGGGCACCGAATACAAAAACAAGCCATGCTTAACTTTCGCAAATCATTGGTTAATCCTGAGCCGTAGTGTGGTGTACAATTTTGGGCATCACACTTTAGGAAGGATGTCAAGGTCTTGGAGAGCGTACAGAGGACGGTTACCAGTACAGTACCAGGAATGAGTGACTTCAGTTACATAAAGATTGGAAAGAATTGAGGAGAATTTTTCTCTCAGAGGGTGGCTAATCTGTGGAATTCTTTTACCCAGAAAGCAGTGGAGGTTGGGCCATTGAATTTATTCAGTGCTGAGTTAATAGACTTTTGATAGACAAGGGAGTCAAGGGGTATGGGGGACAGACAGGAAAGTGGAGTTGAGACCAGAACCAGATCAGATATGAGCTTATCGAATGAGAGAGCAAGCTCAAAGGGCTGAATGGCCTACGCCTGCTCCTAAGTCCGATGTTCCTAGAAGGGCAAGGGGAGACCTAACAGATATTCAAAAATTGAGCGGTTTTGATGGTTTCCCAGTAGGGAGAAAATGTTTCCTTTGACAAATGGGCCAGTAACCAGAGATCATGATTTAAAATAATTGGTATAAGAGAACTGGAGGGGAAATGAGAAATGTTTCCACAGAGGTTTGATAAGATCTGGAACACTACCTGAAAGGGCGGTGGAAGCAGATTCCATGGCAACTTTCAAAAAGACATTTGAACATTTTCTTCGGAGTAATTTTCAGGGTTATGGGGGGAAAAAAAGCTCAGTTTGGGACGAAATAGGATAGCTCTTTCAAAGAGCTGGCATAAGCACAATGGCCTTCCATGCTGCAACATTCTATGAAACACGTTTCCAATTTGAGGGGTCAGGCTTAGGAAACCCTAAGTTGGTGCTCTTGACAGTTTAAAAGCAATTCCAGCAAGATGAAAACTACTGCTCCACACATCTTGTAGCTATCAAGGATGCAGTCTGAAAGTTGTTGTAACATTTACAGGAAAAAAAGACTTGGTTCATTGGTCACAGACCTGTAACATTAACGGTTTCTCTCTCCACAGATGCTGCCAGACCTGCTGTGCATTTCCAGCACGTTGTTTTTATTTCAGATTTCCAGCATTTTGCTTTTATTACCTTGGATCATTTAGTCTGCCAATTACACCCTCTATTTTGAATAACTAATTATGAATTTCTCACTGCGCACAAATATCTCCCATGTTTGAAAACACTGGAACAGTGACTGTACTTCAACAGTAGTTAATTGGCTTTAAAGTGCTTTGGGACATCTGGGGAACATAAAGGAACTATATAAATGCAAGTTTGCTCTCAAGAGTTATTTCAGATGCAAATTTCCTTTCTAAACCCATTTTCTGTTTGACCCAACTGCTGTGGGTGAGGTGTTAAAGAAATTCAACCTGAATTGCCCATTTATATTTAGCTTTCATTATCTTAAACTATGGCCCTGGTTTACAATCATCTATACAGCAAAGGAAACGCCTTTTTAAACTCTCAAACTCAGTGGTGTGTGGAAGTCTCTCCTACTTTTCAAGAGAAAGTACATAATCACTCCATAGCGCAGTCCTCTGAATTCTGTAGTCCACTCAAAATATCTAATGGCAGGATTTTTTTTTTTTTTTAATTTGGAAGGGGTCAAAAAGTAGACAAAATACTCTCAAATGGAAGTATTAGGAAACTTTGTAAAAATAAGCTCAGCAAGTTGCTATGATCTGGAATGCAGTCTGAAAGGTGGTAGATACAGATTCAATAATAGAAAAATTGAACAAATACTTGAACTGAAAAATACTGCAGGGCTATGGCAAAACAGCAGGGAAGTGGATGGGCTAACTGACCCCCTTCTGCTGTTTCTAAGCATGTTATTTCACCCTATGCTATACACCATTCTCTGGCCAAGAGGGTAGATCAGTAAAATTATTTCAGATCTTCACAACCAAATTTAATTCGACCCTCCAGTCTAGAAGTGCTTGGTGTCTCCTACTTTTAAAAAACAGAGGCAGTAAGTGTATAATTCAGTTTAAAATAAACTAGGTTCCTGGTTCTCATTACTATTTAATGTCCCCTCCTGAAAAGAAAAACAAACATTTCTGATGCTCAGATTGGCCTGCTGACAAACTAATCACTCAGGTGAGATCTGGAGTGTTGCCATCCTTATTGAACTGCACCCCATTGTATTAGCATTTTCACAAGAGGAAAGAAAATTAAGGAATAAGGAAGGCATGAGCATGACAGAACAGCTTAATTTTACATGATGTACTATAGCCATAATAGCAGTTTCCAAAAACAAACAAGCCTGGACTGGAATTCGAATATTTTTTTCCCTTGCTCTGCATGACACTGCACTTTTTAAGTTCTACTGAAGGTCAAGAGTACACTGATAACAAGTCGCAGGATGTTAAGTATTAACTAGTATCTTGGAAAGGAATAGAACAAACTGTTATTGTCCAAAATATAAAAGCTTAAAGAATGTTACCTAGTAAATCAAGTTCCACAACATGAATATCAACGTCCAGGGTACTAAACAGTTCTTTAACCTATATAAAACAAAACACAAGAGACAGGCATTATAAAAAGAAACCAGTGCTAGCAGAACTAAATATTTCCACAATTATACGTATGATGGAGTACTACAAAGTACAGCATTCTCCACCACAAATCTACATGGAAAAACACTGGGCTTAAACATTACCCTCCCATTCTGAAGATGCAAACACTAGCTGGGTTATGCTTTCACAGGCAGTGGCAGTGCTTCAGGACCTCACCCATGTGAGGAATGTTTTTATATAGGCAGCCTATTTGACGGTGGACAGCACGACAGCCAAGCTAATCCTGCCAGCACCTGACAGCTATTACTCCTGAAAAATGTCAGAACTGAGATCCCAGGGCAATTATTTTCACTCCAGGCCAAAGGCAAGAGGCCAGTTTGTGTATAAATTACTGCTCTGATGAGATCAGCAAACTCACCATAGGACAGGAATCAAGCCTAGGACCTTCAAGTTTGTATTGTTTAATCTTGCAGGTTTACTTCAGAATGATTAGCTAAATTAAAATCTCAATATGCTGATTAACTCCTGACATGACAAGTGAGCGGGCACAATACAGAAGGGAGGAAGTTTACACCAATGACTCTTAACTTTGAAACCTTTTGGGGACTTGTTTCAAAGGGAGATGGCTATAGAGCTAGAAGAGTTTGCAAAGATAGGGAGGGGGGGCAAGATTATAGAGGGATTCATGAAAATCAATCTGGAGAGGGAACTAATTACAATGTCAGCTGGCATGGGAGCAAAGAGGAAGTTAGGGATGGTCAGTAATTTAGTAGAAATTGGTTCAAAGGAGTAGGAAAGAGGTGGGTCTCATGGATGAGGTGAGCTCAGAGAGGACATGAGGCAAGGTGGGAGAGAAATATAATTATACTGATACATTATCAAATCCTGGCAAAAATAAAATCATTTCTCAGCTCAAGAACCAAAGTGGATGACTAGAGATTGTCATGGAACATCAGCACCTTCAACAGAAAAAGAAAACATCTGAAAAGGAAATTTCCAAGTTTGCACACTTGGCGACTGTGATCTAGCAAACTAAAATATATCAATGCATCACAGCACAGTGCATATGTCTGCAATTTATTTCAAACAAAGTTGGCAGCTCCTGCCAAGCATTCTAGCAGCTGGCTGTAGAATCTTGGGAGCAGGAATTTGCCTGACCTCTACTCTGGAGGCTTCATATGGCAGGTTTTTAAGAATATTCATTGTGCTCATAGTACTAGCAACTGTACTGTGCTACAGCATTGTAATGCCTGTACACATCAAACTGTGCCAGTGCTAAACACCATGTCAACTTAAATCATGTATAAACCCATTAGCTTCATTGCAATTGTTAACCTTATGCTACACTAGGCGAGAAAAGTACAATTCTTAGATATGCCAAAAGGTCAACGCACAAATTGTAGTTCCAACACTAACTACTATCCTCGGATCTGCTTTGTTTCCCCATGGTAGAACAGCATGAATCCATTTATGTTCATGCAAAGAAAGGCCATTTTCACCAAAAGGTTACCAGAACCAGTGGAACTGTACTTACCATGAGCATGATCTTTGAACAAGGAGGGAAAAACTTGGCATTAAAGCAGAAACATTCATGTATACCACAAAATAATGGAAATTATTTAAGGAAGCAGGGGGAAAATTTTAAAAAGGAAATAGTCATTCATTTACAGCATAAAAAGGCCAATCGGCCCATCAACTCCATGCCAGCTCTCCATGGAGCAATCCAGCCTGTCTCACTCTCCAGCTCAATCCCCAAAGCCCTGCAAGCTTACTTCCTTCAAAAGTACCCATCCAATCTCCTACTGAAATCATTGATTATCTTCGCTTCCACCACGCTTGTGGGCAGAGTCTTCCAGGTCATTACCACTCGCTGTATAACAAAGTTCTTCCTCACATTCCCCCGGCATCTCTTGCTCAAAACCTTCAAGCTGCGTTACCTAGTTCTTGCACCAGTTAATGGGAACAGTTTTTCGTTGTCTAACTTATCTAAG
The DNA here is from genome assembly GCF_036365525.1 of Heterodontus francisci. NCBI lineage: Eukaryota > Metazoa > Chordata > Chondrichthyes > Heterodontiformes > Heterodontidae > Heterodontus > Heterodontus francisci. The sequence continues at coordinate 88,050,602 of NC_090389.1, read as the reverse complement.
CCCATCAATCTTGTACACCTCTATCAAACCTCCCTTTCAATCTCCTTTGCGCCAAGGAGAACAACCCAGCTTTTCCAACCTAACCTTGTAACTAAAATCCTCCATCCCTGGAACCATTCTGGCAAATCTCCTCTGCACCCTCAAGGACACTCTCATCCTTGCTGAAGTGCAGTGACCAGAACTGGCGCAACCAGTGCTTTATAAAGGTTCAGCATAACTTCCCTGCTTTTGTACTCTATGCCTCTATTTAGGAATCCCAAGACCCCATATGCTTTACCAACCACTGCCACTTTCTCTATGTTCTGACACCTTCAAAGATCAATACACATGCTCTCCCAGGTCTCTCAGTTCCTGCACACTTTTTAGGACTACACCATTAAATCTATATTGCCTCACTCTATCCCTTCTCAAAATGCATCACCTCACACTAGTCTGTATTAAATTCCATCTGTCACTCATCTGTCCATTCTGCTAGCCTATGTCCTGTTGCAGGCAGTTCATATCATCCTCACTGTTTGACACTCCAAGTTTGGCATCATCGGCAAATTTTGAAATTCTACTCGTATTCCAATGCCCAAGTCATTTATATATAGTAAAAGAAAAAGCAGCAGTCCCAGCACTGAGTCTTGGGGAACACCACCATCTACCATCCAACAGTCTTTAAAAAAAACATTTACCATGATTCGCTATTTTCTGTCCTTCAGCCAATTTTTTATTCAATTGGACACTGACCATCCATTCCATGAGCTTCAATTTTGCTAACCAGCCTTTTATGTGGTACTTTGTCAAACGCTTTCTTAAAATCCAAAAGCACACACCACATTACCATCATCAACCTTCTGTTACTTTATCAAAAATTCAATTAGATTAGTCAAGCATGATCTGCCTTTTACAAATCCATGCTGGCTACCCTTAATTAACTTATTTTTATTCATTCATGGGATGTGGGCGTCACTGGCTATGCCAGCATTTATTGCCCATCCCTAACTGCCCTTGAGAAGGTGGTGGTGAGCTGCATTCTTGAACTGCTACAGTCCATGTTAGGTAGGTATACCCACAGTGCTGTTAGGAAGGGACTTCCAGGATTTTGACCCAGTGACAGTGAAGGAGCGGCGATATAGTTCCAAGTCAACCTCTCCAAGTGTTGATTTTTTTCCAATCATGGTTTCTAAGACCTTACCCACCGCTAATGTTAAACTAAGTGGCCTGTTGTTGCTAGGACTGTCCTTACGCCCTTTCTTGAACAAGGGGGTCACATTTGCCACTCCAATCCTCTGGCACCTCCCCCATATCTAGGGAAGATTGAAAGATTATGGCAAGCCCTTCCACTATCACCACCCCAACTTCCTTTAGCAACCTGGGATGCAAGCCATCCAGACCAGGGTGACTTATCTACCCCAAGCATATCCAGCCTTTCCAGCATCTCCTCCCTCAATTTTTACAACTTTTACCACTTCAAGGAGTCCAATAATGCAGAGTAAAGTGGAACTGAAATTGATACATAATTTGACTACTGTTCAGGCAAATTTGGATTGTTGGTCTACTTACAGAATACTCAAGATACTGCTACTGCCTCACTTTCTCTGCACTTTAAGCTATCGTGGCAAACATCAGCCAGCCCACCCTACACATTTGTCCACATTGTGACTGAAGTGGCTTTTGGAGAATTCACCATGTGGAAGAGCATAAAACAAAAGGAAAACAGCAACTTTTGCTTGCCATATACTTAGCTGCCACTTTCTCTTCCCCTCCACCCCACTTTAAAGAATGGTTTGGATTTTATAAAGCATCTTTCACAGCCACTGAATGTCCCATAGCACTTTACAACTATTGTACTTTTTTGAGGTGTAGTCACTGCTGTAAGGTAGGAAATGTGGCAGCCAATTTGTGCCCAGCAAGCTCCCACAAGACTTAAGATGCACTTGTTTATGACAGCATTCTCTCAACTCATTTTAACTTTCCCTTCAGTCCTGGTTATGCAAGGCAATTGACGGGGGGAAAAATGAATACATTTATTGGATTGAAACATGAAAAACTCAAATAGTAAAACACCTGGGCTGGAATTTTATGGCCCCCCCAAATGAGCGGGCTGGTGGTGGAAGGGGTAAAATTGAGTGGGAAGCAGGGTGAAGTGGAAGTCCAGCCCAAGACCAATTAAGGGTCTGGGGAGCAAAAAATCCCAGCGTGGCTCCCCAGGCCCGGAGGCGGGCTCGCCACCAACTTTTTGGCCAGTGGGCGGGGCCCCCTACCCAAAGTAAAATTCCAGCCCTGATCAATAAAGTAATCGGGAAAGCCAAGATAATAAAAAGGAGAGTGTTCAGACCATTCATTATAGAACATGAATATTAAAACATGAGTATTCATGAAATGGCTGCAAACAATTCGAACCTTTCAAAAAAGATAGTAGAAAATACTGTAACATCTCACCATTAGTTTTGGTAAGTAAACCTCAAAACTTTCTACCAAAACACAATTTTATAACTCCATGTTTTGATTACCAGCAAGACAACTGACCATTTTAATAATTTATATCAATTTTATAGAACCAACAGTAATTTCATGAATACATTACAATTTACCACACTTTACAAGCATTTACAATGAGGGCTTCTCCAAATGACTCAGTAAGTTTACCCAGTGAGCAGAGACATGCAGACTGGGAATCCTCAACTTCATTCTATACCGATCTCAGCCAAGGAAGTGGAAGAGGCATTTCAGTCATCATAGGTGAAGGACAACTGAAGCAGTTTCTGCTTATGGTAGCCTCTCTGGTGGCATTGTTCACAAGGACAGGATTGGGTGCAGCTGTAAACCAGAATTTTATAGCACAGTGGAGACTATTCTGCCGGTCATACTTGACCCTTCTTTGAAAGCAGATTCCTTCCCCTATACTGTTTAATAACCCCCACCCACCCAAATATTTATCCACTTCAATTTTAAAAGCTATTGTTTATTCAATTTCCACTACTGTTACTGGTAGGGAATTCCATATACTTATACCTCCCAGGTTAAAAAAAGCTTACCTTCCTTCATTGTTTATCCTTTATTACAGAATCGAAAGTAAATAACAAAAAATGCTGGAAATAACTCAGCAGGTCTGGCAGCATCTGCAGGTCATTGACCTGAAACAGAACTGTTTCTCTCCCCACAGACCCTGCCAGACCTGTTAAGTATTTCCAGTATTTTCAGTTTCAGAATTCCAGCATCCACAGTATTTTGCTTTTGTGCAGGCTCAAAAGTTCTTCCTTCACCTCCTCATACCCACTCCCAAACTTTGCCTTAATACTGAAAATCTGTTAGCTCTTCTAATCTGCTGTAATTGAAAGCACCAATTTCTCTGGTTTCATAACTAAAACACATCCCAGTCATTATTTTAGTGGATCTACTCTGCACTCTCTACAGCAGGGAATAGCCTGAGGACATTGCAAAGTGCCATATACAAAGCAAACAGATAAAGGGGATAAGCCAGAAATAACAAACTTTTATTTATAAAGTAGCTTATCACATCATCAGGATATCAGAAGATCCTTGCATTGAGTGAATTATTTCTAAAGTGCAACCTCTATATGTAGGTAAATACAATAGCCAATTTGCAACACTCTAGAAACAGTGCGTGACATAAATAAGCAGTGAAATTTGTTTTGGTAGCGTTTATTGAGGGGCAACATTGACTAAGACACCAGGAAAACACTCTGCTCAAACAGCACCAGGGGAGATATTAATACAAGAAAATGCTGGAAATACTCTTCAGGTCTGGCAACATCTGTGGGGAGAGGTACAGTTAATATTTCAGGTTGATGAGCCTTCATCAGAACTGGGAAAAGTTAGAAATGTAACAGGTTTTAAGGAGGTCAAATGGGGGGGGGGGGGGGGGGGGGGAGATGAGGGTGTAGAAAGAACAAAAAGGGAAGGTCTGCAATAGGATAGAAGATGAGATATTAAATGACAAGAGATAGTGGGGCAGAGCCAACGGGAGTAGTAATGGGACAAGTAAAGAAACAAAAGATGTGTCTGGGGAGGTACGAACAGAAAAATAATGAATAGCTGCTGCTACCCGAAAGCAAAGCAAGAGAAAAAAAGGTTAAGACCGAAACATGCAAAGGAAAGAAAATGGGGGACAGAGAATCCAGTCTGAAATTGCTGAACTCAACGCCGAGTCCAGAAGGCTATTTAGATGCTCTTCCTCAAGCCTGCGTTGGAGCTCTGCCATTATTCTTCTCCTCTGGACACTTTTGTTTTTTCACTTCTCCCATTACCACTCTCTTTGGCTCTGCCCCACCGTCTCTTGACATTTAATATCTGGTCTTCCATCCTATCACAGACCTTCCCTCGTGTCCTTTGTCCACCCCCCCCCCCCCCCATTCGACCTACTTAAAACAAAGCACATTTCTAATTTTTCCCAGTTTTGATGAAGGCTCAACCTGAAACATCAATTGTTTCCTCTCTCCGCAGATGCTGCCAGACCTGCTCAGTATTTCCAGCTCTGCATTTTGCTTTTGTACCAGATAGATCTTGGACACAGCAAACAGACATACAAGTCTTTAGTGTAAAAGTCTCACATCAAAGACAGCACTTCCAACAATTGCACACTCCCTCCCTCAGTACTATAAAAAGAGATTTTGTATGCAAATCCTGGAGTGTGCTTGAATCAATACAAGGACCCAAGCTAATCTTTGATCATGAGAAATGATTACATTCACCGTTATGCATTAAGGCATTTGAATATGCAGTAACCTAGACTGGATCTCAGGCATTTGCAAACAGAATTAGGCTTTGCTGTGATGGTCTGCACCATCATGTAGCCTGAAAATCTGAATTCAAATATATTTTGGCAAGATAAAGGATGGTTGCTAGCACAGCAAAGTTATACCCCAGCAGGAGTTACCATATTTGCAATTTACATTTTAAGCAGTTTTTCTTGAAGTAACTGAAACTAGGGAATTAATTGGAACATTTCCCCAATTACTGCATTCAGCACATTACCATCCCAACACACTCACCTTGGAGTCAGAAGTCCTACTCCAAAACCTTGAGCACACAATGTGAGCTGTCACTCCCAGTAAAGTAATGAAGGAGTGCTGCTTTGTCAGAGGTGCCATCTTTCAGGTGAGACATTAAGCCTAAGCCCCATCTGCCCTCTCAGGTGGTTGTAGAAGATCCCACAGCCACTATTGAAAGAGCAGGGCGGTCCTCTCCTGTGTCCTGGGGCCAATATTTGTCCCTCAACCATCATCAAACCAGATCATGTGGTCATTATTTCATTGTTGCTTGCGAGATCTCACTGTGCACAAGTTGTCTGTTACCTTTCCTTCAACAGCGACTACACGTCAAAAGTACTTAACTGGCTGTAAAGCACTTTGGGGACATCCCCAGGTTTCAAAAGGCGCTAGACAAATGTAAGCTCCTTCCTTCACCAATAGTTATGGGAGGAGGTGTAAATATAACCTCCACCAGTGGGGGCTCTGCTGCAGCGTGACATGTTTACATAGGCAGCTCCCATTCTAACCGCTGAGCCTGCTCCAGCCGAAAAACTACACCAGGGGAAAAGGGCTGATATTTCATGTCCACCCTCCCCGTCACAGGCCGCGGCCCCGGGCTCACCTTCTTACAATACGGACAATAGGTTTTGCTGAACACTACCACCAGATGCGAGTCGACGAGACGTTTGATGCGGTTCTTGAGCTCCTCGGGAGAGGCGGTGGAGCCGGTCGGAGCCATGGTGTCCGGAGCCGGGGAGAGGGAAGCGACACTGCCGCTGCAACACCGACTAAAACAGAAAAATCACCTCCTCCGACCCGCTTTTACCTCACGAAAAGCATCAATTCGCCGGAAGACGCAATTAGTTATCTGGGGAGGGCCGATCAATAATTTGGCGGGCGGAGAAGATTCCCGAAGCTTCGCCACTTCTCGCTCCGCAGCCCCGCGCGCGCCCGTGAGACACGACCCGGAACGAGCCGAGTGCTGCGCATGCTCCGCCCGCCGCAGCTGCCTCGCACTTGCCTGACGGGGTCCTGATGAACACTCACTTTTCCTTTCCACCGCCGCCTCTCACTTAAATGAAACTATTCAGTATCTTCAATGGGAAATTGGAATTAATTGTGTCTCTGGAAGGACCCTGCAGGCACTGCAGAAGACGCCGGCTGCTTGCCCGGCCGGTTTCCATGGCAACAGTCGTGGCCACAGCGCCCCCTGGTGGACTCGGTAGGTTTTTCTTTGATGTTCCTCTGAAACTTTAGTGGCCAAGCTTCCCTGGCTCAGTGTCAAATTTTGTCTTATTATGCTCCTGTAAAGCATCTTTGGATGTTTTATATCATAGGAATAGGGAGAGGCAATATATGCTTAATGGCACAATTCTAAAGAGTGTGCAGGAACAGAGAGACTCATGTGCATCGATCTTTGAAGGTGACAGGACATATTGAGAGAGTGGTTAGCAAAGCATATGGGATCTTGGGATTCACAAATAGAGGCATAGAGTACAAAAGCAGGGAAGTTATGCTGAACCTTTATAAAGCTCTGGTTAGGCTCCAACTGGAGTATTGTGTCCAGTTCTGGTCACCACACGTCAGGAAGGATGTGAGGATCCTTGAGAGGGTGCAGAGGAGATTTACCAGAATGGTTCCAGGGATGGTGGATTTTCGTTACAAGGTAAGGTTGGAAAAGCTGAGTTTGTTCTCCTTGGAACAAAGGAGATTGAGGGGAGATTTGATAGAGGTGTGCAGGATTATGACAGGCTCAGATAAGTCAGACAAGGAAAAACTGTTCCCATTAACAAATAATACAAGGACTAGAACATAAGAACTAGGAGCAGGAGTAGGCAATTCAGCCCCTCGAGCCTGCCCCGCTATTCAATACGATCATGGCTGATCTCATCTCGGCCTCAACTCTGCTTTCCTGCCCATTCTCCATAACCCTTCAAACCATTTTGAATTTTAAATCTGTCTATCTCCTCCTTAAATTTACCCAATGTCCCAGCATCCACCGGACTCTGGGGTAGTGAATTCCACAGACTCATGACCCTTTGACCCTCTGTTTTAAATCCGCTACCCCTTATCCTAAAACTATGACCTCTCGTTGTAGATTACCCTACAAGAGGAAATATTGTCTCTATGTCTACTTTGTCAATCCCCTTAATCATCTTATATACCTCAATTAGATCTCCTCTCATTCTTCTAAACTCCAGAGAGTAAAGGCCTAAACTGCTCAATCTCTCTTCATAACACAAGCCCCCCATCTCTGGAATCAATCTAGTGAACCTCCTCTGAACTGCCTCCAATGCAACTACATCCTTTCTCAAGTAAGGGGACCAAAACTGTACGCAATACTCCAGGTGTGGTCTCACTAATACCTTGTACAGTTGCAGCAACACTTCCCTACTTTTATACTCCATTCCTTTAGCAATAAATGCCAAAATTCCATTTGCCTTCCTTATCACCTGCTGTACCTGCAAACTAGTTTTCTGCGATTCATGCACGAGGACACCCAGATCCCTCTGCACCGAAGCACTCTGAAGTTTCTCTCCATTTAGATAATAATTTGCCTTTCTATTCTACCGACCAAAATGGATAGCCTCACACTTATCCACGTTAAAATCCATCTGCCAAATTTTGGCCCATTTATCTAATCTATCCACATCCATTTGTAGATTTCTTATTTCTTTATTGCAACTTACTGTCCCACCTATTTTAGTGTCATCTGCAAAATTGGCGATAGTACCTTCTATCCCTGCATCCAAGTCATTAATATAGATTGTAAATAGTTGGGGCCCGAGGACTGAACCCTGTGGCACCCCACTAGTTACATCTTGCCAACCAGAAAAAGACCCATTTATCCCGACTCTCTGTTTTCTGTTGGTTAGCCAATCCTCTATCCAAGCTAATAAATTGCCCCTAACCCCATGTGATCTTACCTTGTGTATTAACCTTTTGTGCGGCACCTTATCAAATGCCTTCTGGAGGTCCAGATAAACTACATCTACAGGATCCCCATTATCCACTTTACTTGTTACAGCTTTGAAGAACTCTAGCAAATTAGTCAAACACGATTTACCCTTCATAAAACCATGCTGACTCTGATGGATTGCATTTTGACTTTCTAAATGTCCTGTTATTACTTCCTTAATAATGGATTCTAACAATTTCCCAATGACAGATGTTAAACTAACTGGTCTATAGTTTCCTACTTTCTGCCTCCCTCCCTTTTTGAATAAGGGCGTTACATTAGCTTTTTTCCAATCCACTGGAACTTTTCCCGTATCCAGAGAATTCTAACCAATGGATCCACTATCTCCACTGCCACTTCCTTTAAGACCCTAGGATGTAGGCCATCAGGCCCTGGGGACTTGTCTGCCTTCAATCCCAATAGTTTGCTCAGTAGTTTTTCCCTAGTGATGATTGTTCTAAGTTCCTCCCTTTCTATAACCTCTGCATTTCCTGTTACTATTGGGATGGTACTAGTGTCCTCCACCATGAAAACTGAGGCAAAATACTGATTTAGTGTCTCTGCCATTTCTGTGTTCCCTTCTATTAACTCCCCAGTCTCATCCTCCAAAGGACCAACATTCACTTTAGCTACTCTCTTCCCTTTTATATACTTATAGAAGCTTTTGTATCCGTTTTTATATTTTGCACTAGTTTTCTTTCATAATTTACCTTTGCTCTTTTTATTACTTTTTTAGTAACCCTTTGTTGATCTTTAAAAGTTTCCCAATCTTCCAGCCTGCCACTGGCCTTTGCAAAATGGTATGCCTTAGTTTTTGTCTTTATGTTATCCTTAACTTCCTTGCTTAGCCATGGATGTTTTATCCCCCTCTTAGAATCTTTCTTCCTTTCTGGAATATATTTCAGTTGAGAGGAATTGAATATCTCCTTAAAAATCTGCCGCTGCTCATCAACTGTCCTACCTGTTAGTCTTCCTGCCCTGTCCACTAGGGCCAAATCTGTCCTCATGCCTTCGTAATTACCTTTGTTTAACTCCAGAATGCTCGCGTGGGACTCCAGCTTCTCGCCCTCAAACTGAGTTTGAAATTCTATCATGCTATGATCACTCTTCCCTAGAGCATCCTTAACTATGAGATCATTAATTAATCCCACCTCATTACATAATACCAAATCTAGAATAGCCTGCTCCCTGGTTGGTTCCACAACATATTGCTCCAAAAAACAATCTCTAATACATTCAATGAACTCTCCCTCGAGGCTACCCTTGCCAATTTAATTAATCCAGTCTATATGCATATTAAAATCATCCATGATTATTGCCGTACCTTTCTTGCAAGCCCCCAGTATTTCCTGGTTTATACTGTGCCCCACTGCGGAACTACTATTTGGGGACCTATAGATTGCTCCCACCTGTGACGTCTTTCCCTTGCTATTTCTTATTTCTACCCAGACTGATTCTATGTCTTGATCTCCAGTGCCTATATCATTTCTCACTACAGCACTGATCTCTTCCTTCACTAACAAAGTGATACCACCTCCTTTTCCTTCCTGCCTATCCTTCTGAAATACTGAGTACCCTTGGATATTCAATTCCCAACAACCACGTCTCAGTAATCGCCACTAAATCATACCCATAGGGGACACAGATTGAAGATTTTGGGCAAGAGATGCAGGGGGATGTGAAGAAGCACTTTTTTTACGCAGTGGGTGGTAATGACCTGGAATTCGCTGCCCACAAGGGTGGTGGGAGCGGAGACAATCAATGACTTCAAAAGCAAGTTGGATGGTCACCTGAGAGAAATAAACTTGCAGGACTATGGGGATTGAGCAGGGGAGTGGGACTGACTGCATAGCTCCATGGAGAGGCGGCATGGAATCGATGGACCGAATGGCCTCCTCTGTGCCATAAATGACTCTATGGTTATGTTAAAGGTGCTATATAAATGCAAGTTGTTGTTGTTGTCTCACTGAATGGGATCAGGGTCCACATATACACAGGGAAACCGTCCTCACCATCTCTCTCGACCTCTGTGTTGTCAGGCTGCTTGTCTGACATCCGGTCCTGGATGAGCGCAGTTTTATCAGCTTAACACTGGGAAGACCGAAGCCATTGTCTTCACCCATCTCCACCACCAACTCATTGTCCTCATCACTGATTCCATTTCTTGCCCCAGCCACTGTCTCACGTTAAACCAGACCATTCATAATCTCAGCATCCTCTTCAATTCCCAGCTCAGCATCCAACCCCAGGTCCTTCCCATCACAGAAGACCACTTAATTCTACCTCCACCCTGCCTTAGCCCTAGGGTAGATGGAGTTCAGAGACAGATCAGTCATGATCTCAATGAATGGTGGAACAGGGGCTGAATGGCCTCATCCTACGTTCCAGTGATGAAACTCTCACCCCTGCTTCTGTCACGCCAGAGATGATTACTCCAATGCTGTTCTGGCTGGTTTTCCATCCTGCACCCACCATATCCAAAACTCTGCTGCCCATATACTAAGCCAAGGCAGCGCATCACCTCCATCCTCATTATGCTATGTTGGTTCCCAGGTCATCAAATTATAAATTCTCACCATTGGGATGTTTTTTCTGCATTAAAGGCACTATATGAATGCAAGTTGCTGCTTTGAATTCCCTCCATGGCCTTGGCCCTCACTATCTCTGTAACCTACTCCAGCCTGACAACTCACCCCAAACTCTCCATTATTCTGACTCCAACTGCTTTGGCCCACTGCTTTCGAACAGACCTACAGCTAAAGAGGCGCCACGCTCTGCAATTCCCCATCTAAACTCCTCCTCCTCTCCAGCTCCCTCTCTTATGTGGCTCAGTTAGTAGCACTTGTGCCTCTGAGTCAGAAGGTTGTTGGTACAAGTCCCAATCCAGGACTTGAATGCAAAAATCTAAAGCTGACACTCCAGTGTAGCACTGAGGGAGTGCTGCACAGTCAGAGGTGCTGTTTGTCAGATGAGATGTCTTAAAGACAAGGCCCCATCTCATCTGACATATAAGATCCCATGGCACAGAGCGGGGGAGTTTTCCTCCAATATTTAGCCCTCAATCAACGTCCCTGAAACAGATCATCCAGTCTTTATCTCATGGTATTTATTGGAGCTTTATGTGAGCAAATTGGCTGTCCCATTTCCCACATGACAACAGCGATTACATTTCAAAAGTAATTGATTGGCTGTAAAGTGCTTTGGGGAGTCCTGTGGTTGTGAAAGGCACTATAGAAATGCAACCCTTCTTAAAACAAAACCTTCAATCGAGCTTTGGTCACCCTACCTAATAGTTTCAGTCACTGTCAGTCACATGGAGCTCAATGATATGTTCTCATCAAGTTGAATATGGGTGATTATTTCGGGAGTAATAACCATCAGCTTAAGGCCAAAGAATCACAGAATCGTACAGCATAGAGGGAGACCATTCGGCCTGCCGTGCCTGTGCCAGCTCTTTGAAAGAGCCATCCAATTAGTCCCACTTGCCCACTCTTCCCCCACAGCCCCGCAGACTTATCCCCTTCAAGTATTTATCCAATCCTCTTTTGAAAGTTACGATTGAATCAGTTTCCACTGCCCTGTCAGGCAGTACATTCCAGAGCACAACAACTTGCCGTGTAAAAACAATTCTCCTCATTTACTCTGTAGCTCATTTGCCAATTACCTTAAATCTGTGTCCTCTGGTTACTGACCCTCCTGCCACTGGAAACAGTTTCTCCTTGTTTACTCCATCAAAACCCTCCATGATTTTGAACAACTCTATTAAATCTCCCGTTAACCTCTGCTCTAAGGAGAACAATCCCAGTTTCTCCACATAACTGAATTCCCTCATCCCTGGGACCATTCTAGTCAATCTCCTCCGCACCCTCTCGAAGGCCCTGACATCCTTCCTAAAGTGTGGCCCCAGAATTAGATTAGATTAGATTAGATTAGAGATACAGCACTGAAACAGGCCCTTCGGCCCACCGAGTCTGTGCCGAACATCAGCCACCCATTTATACTAATCCTACACTAATCCCATATTCCTACCAAACATCCCCACCTGTCCCTATATTTCCCTACCACCTACCTATACTAGTGACAATTTATAATGGCCAATTTACCTATCAACCTGCAAGTCTTTTGGCTTGTGGGAGGAAACCGGAGCACCCGGAGAAAACCCACGCAGACACAGGGAGAACTTGCAAACTCCACACGGGCAGTACCCGGAATCGAACCCGGGTCCCTGGAGCTGTGAGGCTGCGGTGCTAACCACTGCGCCACTGTGCCGCCCGTTTGGACACAATACTCCAATTGGGACCGAACCAGTGTTTTATTAAGGTTTAGCATAAATTCCTTACTTTTATACTCTATTCCTCTATTAATAAAGTCAAGGATCCTATATGGTTTTTAACAGCCTTCTAAACTTGTCCTGCCACCTTCAAAGATTTGTCTACATACTCCCCCAGGTCTCTCTGTTCCTGCACCTCCTTTAAAATTGTATCATTTAGTTCATATTTAGTTTCTTCAGGTTAGAAAAGTTAGTATGAAAACACGGGTGTCAGGTCGAGAGGGGGAGAATGTTAGAAAGTTGATGAGTGAGCTAGCTGAGCTGAGGCAGCAATAAAAATCAGCACATGGGATGTTAGATTAACAATGATCTATTTCGCAAACAGAAATTGCAAAGGTACAGAATAAATACCTACCATTCTTTTTTTTTAAAAAGGACACTAACTTCAAGTTTCAGAATTCAGTGGTTAGATAAAGAGATTGGGAAGAATTTAAAATCGAAGGGTAGATGGGGCTTATTGGTGTAATAAAAATAGGAGAGAATGTGAGAGGCTAAGATATTCAGAGAGTAAGGAGGGTAAAGGGCTGCTACCTGACCCAAACTCAATGACATGTGTCGGGTCCGGGTTCGGGTTCGGGTCGGGTTGCTCTCCCGGGTCCGGCTTTCGGGCTCAGATCAGGCCGAGTCTGGGTCGGACACACACAGCAAGAAGTGTTAAAAGTAAAAAACCTACCTGAGCTGGGAATCCGGGACGTCAACGAGGGAAACTATGAGTCTGCGCAGTGAGCGAGTGAGCGTCTCTATGACGTCATCATGCTCCTGCTGCAGCTTCCTGCAGATTCGGAGTCGCAAGGTAGGTAAAGGGAACATTCCGGTGGTCGGGTCGGGTCAGCTCGGCTTGGGTCGGGCTCGGGTCAGCCGGGCGCGGAGAAAAAATGGAGGGACTCGGGCTGGGTCGGGCTCGGGTCCGATGTGGTTCTGTTGGGTTCAGGATGTTTTTTTTTTTCCCTGACCTGCGCAGGCCTTTAAAGGAGGGAGTAAGTTGAGAGAATCTCAAAAAATATTAAGAACAATAAGCACTCTACAAATATATCAGTGAGGAGAGAATTGATAAATGTAAGGAGAAATCCTTGAGAGGAGAGTATGGTCAATTGGTAAAATAAAGACCTGCATTTATATAGCACCTTTCACAATCCCAGGACATTCCAAAGTGCTTTACAGCCAATGAAGTACTTTTGAAGTGTAGTCACTACCGTAATGCAGGAAACACAGCAGCCAATTTGCACACAGCAAGATCCCACAAACAGCAATGAGATAATGACCAGATCATCTGTTTTAGTTGAGGGATAAATATTGACCGGGACCCCGCGGAGAAATACCTTGCTCTTCTTCAAAATAGTGCCAAGGGATCTTTTATTTTCACCTGAGAATACAGACGGAGCCTTTTTTTTAATTTGTTCCTGGGATGTGAGCATTTCTGTCAAGCCCAGCATTTGTTGCCTAGCCCGAATTGACATTAAGAAGGTGATGGTGAGCCACCTTCTTGAACTGCTGCAGTCCATGTTGTGTAGGTACACCCGCAGCCATGTTCCCTTTAAGCTGCGTGGTTGCGAAGCAACCTGGAAGCTCCCACGCAAGCCGAGAACAGAGTGCAGCCGCACAAAAAAGTAAAGGGCCCACGCACTTAAATGAATAGGCCATGCACAACAATAAGACATTTGAGTGAATGCCAACCCACAGTGCTGTTAGGAAGGGAGTTCCAGGATTTTGACCCAGCGACAGTGAAGGAACGACGATATAGTTCCAAGTCAGGATCGTGTGCGGCTTGAAGGGGAACTTGTAGGTGGTGGTGTTCCCATGCATCTGCTGCCCTTGTCCTTCTAGGTGGTGGAGGTCGCGGGTTTGGAAGCTGCTGTCAAAGGAGCCTTAGTGAGTTGCTGCAGTGCATCTTGTAGATGGTACATACTGCTGTCACTGTGCACCGGTAGTGGAGGGAGTGAATGTTGAAGGTGGTGGATGGGGTGCCAATCAAGCGTCCTGGATGCTGCCTAGTTTCTTGAGTGTTGTTGGAGCTGCACTCAACCAGGCAAGTGAAGAGTATTCCATCACACTCCTGACCTGTGCCTTGTAGATGGTAGACAGGCATTGGAGAGTCAAGAGATGAGTTGCTTGCCGCAGAATCCCCAGCCTCTGACCTGCTGTTGCAGCCACAGTTTTTATATGGTTGGTCCAAGTAAGTTTCTGGTCAGTGGTAACCCCCATGGTGTTTTTGGATGTTTTATTATGTTAAAGGCACTCTATAAATGCAAGTTGTTGTTATTATTGGTGGTGTACAATTCTGCTGCGGCTGATGGGCCACAGTGCCTCATGGATGCCCAGTTTTGAGCTGCTAGATCTGTTCTGAATCTATCCCATTTAGCACGGTGGTAGTGCCACACAACACGATGGAGGGTATCCTCAGTGTGAAGGCGGGACTTTGTCTCCACAAGGACTGTGCAGTGATCACTCCTACCAATACTGTCATGGACAGATGCATCTGCGACAGGTCAAGGTCAAGTAGGTTTTTTCCTCTTGTTGGTTCTCTCACCACCTGCCGCAGACCCAGTCTGGAAGATATGTCCTTCAGGACTCAGCCAGCTCGGTCAGTAGTGGTACTACTGAGCCACTCTTGGTGATGGACATTGAAGTCCCCCACCCAGAGTACATTCTGTGCCCTTGCTACCCTCAGTACTTCTTCCAAGTGGTGTTCAACAAAGAGGAGTACTGATTCATCAGCTGAGGGAAGGCGGTAGGTGGTAATCAGCAGAAAGTTTCCTAGCCCATGTCTGACCTGATGCCATGTGACTTCATGAGGTTCAGAGTCAATGGGCTGGATTTTATCGTAGGCAGACGGGACTTCACCGCCGACGTAAAAGTCAGTGGTGAACCCCAGGGATCCGATCCGCATTTTACGGGTCCTCGAGCTTTAATTGTCCTGAGGCGGGACTTCCACCTGCTTGAGGGAGGAGGTCCCGCCTCAGTGAGCTGCCGGCCAATCAGCGGGCCAGTAGCTCTTAGTCCCAGCAGTGCCACCGGGAGCAGTGGTCACTGCTGGGACAGCAGCCCAGCCGATGCCATGGAGCCAGGACTTTAGGTAAGTTGGGCTTTCCTCGTCAGGGGGGTGGTCAGTCATGGCAGCGAGGCAAGGGTAGTCATTTTCGGGTGGGGCCATCTTGGGTCC
Organism: Heterodontus francisci; assembly: GCF_036365525.1. Lineage (NCBI taxonomy): Eukaryota > Metazoa > Chordata > Chondrichthyes > Heterodontiformes > Heterodontidae > Heterodontus > Heterodontus francisci. Next base: position 88,035,174 of record NC_090389.1, on the reverse strand, counting down.
CGGGGATAGGTTGGGAGGCAGGTGCGGCTGTCAATCGGACACCCTGTGCCTGACTGCCATGGCACCCCTGGCACGCGGAAAAGCCGGCAGCTATCGCTGGGCGGCCTTTCACCTCCCCAGCATGCCCGCTTCCCACGGGTAAAATACCCGTGGAGGCGGGCGAGGGCCCTTAAGTGGCTGTTAAGTGGTCACTTAAGGGCCTTGATTGGCCTCAGGTGGGGGGGCTGTTTTCCCCCCCCGCCCAACCCCCGTAAAGTTGACCGGAGGCAGGAGTGGGGTGGGAAGGCATCCCGGAGCCTCCCGCTCAATCTACGCCACCCCCACGCCACCATCCGACCTGCTGGCATGGCATAAAATTCAGCCCAATGTTGAGGACTCGTACGGCCATTCAGTCTCCACTATATACCACTGTGCCGCCACCTATGGTGGGTCTGCCCTGCAGGTGGGACAGGACATCCCCAGGAATGGTGATGGAGGAGGCTGGACCATTGGCTGTTCAGCCAATTCGATTCACTCTGCGTGATATCAAGAAACGACTGAAGGCACTGGATACTGCAAAAGCTATGGGCCCTGACAATATTCCAGCAATAGTACTGAAGACCTGTGCTCCAGAACTTGCCGCGCGCCTAGCCAAGCTGTTCCAGTACAGCTACAACACTGGCATCTACCCTGCAACGTGGAAAATTGCCCAGGTATGTCCTGTACACAAAAAGCAGGACAAGTCCAACCCGGCCAATTACCGCCCCATCAGCCTACTCTCAATCATCAGTAAAGTGATGGAAGGTGTCATCAACAGTGCCATCAAGTGGCACTTGCTTAGTGACCTGCTCAGTGATGCTCAGTTTGGGTTCCGTCAGGGCCACTCAGCCCCTGACCTCATTACAGCCTTGGTTCAAACATGGACAAAAGAGCTGAACTCCAGAGGTGAGGTGAGAGTGACTGCCCTTGACATCAAGGCAGCATTTGACCGAGTATGGCATAAAGGAGCCCGAGCAAAACTGAGGTCAATGGGAATCAGGGGGAAAACCCTCTGCTGGCTGGAGTCATACCTAGCACAAAGGAAGATGGTTGTGGTTGTTGGAGGTCAATCATCTGAGCTCCAGGACATCACTGCAGGAGTTCCTCAGGATAGTGTCCTAGGCCCAACCAACTTCAGCTACTTCATCAATGACCTTCCTTCAATCATAAGGTCAGAAGTGGGGATGTTCGCTGATGATTGCACAATGTTCAGCACCATTCGTGACTCCTCAGATACTGAAGCAGTCCGTGTAGAAATGCAGCAAGACCTGGACAATATCCAGGCTTGGGGTGATAAGTGGCAAGTAACATTCGTGCCACACAAGTGCCAAGCAATGACCATCTCCAACAAGAGAGAATCTAACCATCTCCCCTTGACATTCAACAGCATTCCCATCGCTGAATCCCCCACTATCAACATCCTAGGGGCGACCATTGACTAGAAACTGAACCGGAGTAGCCATATAAATACCGTGGCTACAAGAGCAGGTCAGAGGCTAGGAATCCTGAGGCGAGTAACTCACCTCCTGACTCCCCAAAGTCTGTCCACCATGTACAAGGCACAAGTCAGGAGTGTGATGGAATACTCTCCACTTGCCTGGATGGGTGCAGCTCCCAACAACACTCAAGAAGCTCGACACCATCCAGGACAAAGCAGCCCGCTTGATTGGCACCCCATCTACAAACATTCACTCCCTCCACCACTGACGCACAGTGGCAGCAGTGTGTACCATCTACAAGATGCACTGCAGCAATGCACCAAGGCTACTCAGGCAGCACCTTCCAAACCCGCGACCTCTACCAACTAGAAGGACAAGGGCAGCACATACATGGGAACACCACCACCTGCAAGTTCCCCTCCAAGTCACACACCATCCTGACTTGGAACTATATCGCCGTTCCTTCACTGTCGCTGGGTCAAAATCCTGCAACTCCCTTCCTAACAGCACTGTGTGTGTACCTACCCCACATGGACTGCAGCGGTTCAAGAAGGCAGCTCCCCACCACCTTCTCAAGGATCATTAGTCCAAGCCTCTGGATTACAAGTACAGTAACATAACTATCATGCTACTGTACAGTGAACACCTAACATCTTACCTGAAAGTTAGCAGCTGCAATGGTGCACAACTCCCACAGTACCGCACTGGGAGTGTCAGCCTAGATTTTATGCTCAAGGCTCTGAAATGGTTGAACCCATGACCTTCTGACTCACAGGCAAAAGGGAGTGCTATCAACTGAGCCAAAGCTCAATCCCAAGGTTTAACTTTAAATATTATTCCAGATTAACCTTTCCTGTACTGTTTACTAACTAAAATACCTTTACGAAGTCATCGGAACATCGGAACAGGAGTAGGAGTCTCCTGCTAGTTACCTCCTGTAAGATATTCCAAGTCTCTCCAGTCTTTCCTCCATACTCAAGACACTCAAGGGATCGGCCTCTTGGCTCTCCACCCTGTCCTTAATTCTCTTCTTCTACCCCCACACCCCAAACCCCACTCCCTTTGGGACAGCCACCACCTTTTTCCCCTTACCTGCTGCATGTAACTGACGATGTGGAGGTCGGACTCCATTTCCTGGCCTTCTGCCTATGCTGCCACCTCCCCCATGGAGTATCCGCAGGCCCTGGGAAAGCTGTGGAAGGCAGACTGTTGCCCATTTTGGAGGGAGAAGGGGCCCAGTGGCCGGTATGTATCCCCCTCCCCAGTCAAGCCTTGAAGCCTTACCTTTGTTGTGTCAACCATAGCTCAGTAGGCAGCACACTCAACTCTGCGTCAGAAGGTTGTGAGTTTGAATCCCCTCCTAAAGATTACATAAGAACATAAGAAATAGGAGCAGGAGTAGTCCATTCGGCCCATCAAGCTTGCCCCGCCATTCAATAAGATCATGGCTGATGAGCCCCAGAGCTCAACTCCTCATCGCCCTCAACTCCCCAATATTTCAAAAATCTCTCTACCTCCTCTTTAAATATTTTACTGATCTAGCCTCCACAATTCTCTGAGGTAGAGAATTCCAGACATTCACTACCCTCTGAGAGAAGAAATTCCTTCGCATCTCTGTTTTAAATGAGTGTCCCCTTATTCAGTAACTATGTCCCCTAGTTCGAGAGTCCCCACTAGTGGAAACATCTTCTCAACATCTACCCTGTCAAGCCCCCTCAGAATCATGTACGTTTCAATAAGATCACCCCTCATTCTTCTAAACTCCAATGAATAAAGGCCTAACCTGTTTAGCCGTTCTTGATAAGACAGCTCCCTCATCCCAGGAATCAGCCAAGTGAATCTCTTTTGAACTGCCTCCAATGCCAGTATATTCGTTCTTAAATACAGGGACCAAAACTGTACACAGTACTCCAGGTGCAGTCTCACCAACACCCTGTACAGCTGTAACAAGACTTCTCTATTTTTAAACTCCAACCCCCTAACAATAAAGGCCAAACTTCCATTTGCCTTCTTAATTACTTGCTGCACCTGCATGCTAACTTTTTGTCTTTCATGCACAAGAACACCCAGATCCCTCTGTGCTGCACCTTTTTGGAGTCTCTCTCCGTTTAAATAATAGTCTGTCTTTTGATTCTTCCTACCAAAGTGCATGACCTCACACTTTCCTACATTAAACTCCATTTGCCAAGTTTTTGCCCACTCACTCAACCTATATTCTAGGTCTATATTCACTAGAGTTTAGAAGAATGAGAGGGGATCTCATAGAACCCTATAAAATTCTAACAGGACTAGACAGGCTAGATGCAGAGGGGATGTTCCCAATGGCTGGGGAGTCCAGATACGGGGTATGTCATTTAGAACTGAGATGAGGAGAAATTTCTTCACCTGTGGAATTCTTTACCGCAGAAGGCAGTGAAGGCCAAGTCATTAAATATATTCAAGAAGGCAATAGATATATTTCTTAATGTCCGAGGGATCAAGGGATATGGGGAGAAAGCGGGAACTGGGTACTGAATTGGACAATCAGCCATGATCTTTTTTGAATGGCAGAGCAGGCCTGAAGGGCCGAATGGCCTACTCCTGCTCCTATTTTCTATGTTTCTATCTACCCACCTATTTTTGTGTTATCAGCAAATTTGGATATATTACATGCTGCCCCCTCCTCCAAGTCATTAATATAGATAGTAAATAATTGAGGCCCTAGGACTGATCCTTGTGGCACACCACTAGTTATGTCTTTCCAATCTGAAAAAGACCCATTAATCCTAACTCTGTCTTCTGTGTGTTAACCAATCCTCAATCCATGCTAATACATTACCCCCAATACCGTGAGCTCCTATCTTGTGCAATAGTCTTTCATGTGGCACCTTATCGAATGCCTTCTGGAAATCTAAATACACTACATCTACCGGTTCCCCTTTATCAACTCTGCTTGTTATATCCTCAAAGAACTCTAGCAAATTTGTCAAACATGATTTCCCTTTCACACAACAATGTTGACTCTGTTTGATTGCATTAAGCTTTTCTAAATGTCCTGCTATTTCTTCCTTAATAATGGACTCGAGCATTTTCCCAACAACCGATGTTAGGCTGACTGGCTTATATTTCCTGCTTTTTATCTCCCTCCCTTCTTGAACAGGGGTGTCACATTAGTGGTTTTCCAATCTGCTGGGACCCTTCTAGAATCCAGTGCGTTCTGGAATATTTTGACCAAGGCCTCCACTGTCTCTGCAGCCACTTCCTTTAAAACCCTTGGATGCAGGCCATCAGGTCCTGGCAACTTGTCTGCCTTTAGTCCCATTAGTTTGTCAAATACTTTGTCCCTCGTGATAGAGACTGTTACAAGATCTTTCCTCCCATTAGCTCCTTGCTTATCTGATATCTGTGGGATGTTTATAGAGTCCTCTACCATGAAGACCAATACAAAATATTGGTTTAAATTATCTGCCATTTCACTGTCCCCTGTTATCAATTCTCCAGTTGCATCCTCCAAGAGCCCCACTTTAGCTACTCTCTTTTTATATACCTGTAGAAGTTCTTTCTGTTTGTTTTTGTATTTCTTGCCAATTTACTTTCATAATCAGTTTTCTCCCTCTTTATTAGCTTTTTAGTCATCCGCTGCTGGTTCCTAAAAAATTCCCAATCCTCTGGCCTACCACTATTTTTCACCACTTTGTATGCCTTAGTTTTTGATTGGATACTCTCCTTGACCGTCTTTGTTAACCACAGGTGGTTCATCCTTCTCATCGAGTCCTTTTTGACTGGGATAAATTTTTGCTGAGCTTTATGAAATATCTGCTTAACTGTCTGCCACTGCTCATCCACTGACCTTCCCCTTAGTCTATTTTCCCAGCCCACTTTAGACAACTCTTTCTTCGTACCTCTGTAATTGCCTTTAAGTTGAAGACACTGGTTTGAGACCCGAGTTGCTCGCCCTCAAACTGAATTTGAAATTCTACCAAGTGATCGCCACCCCCTAGAGGATCCTTCACAACGATATCTCTTATTAATCCGACTTCATTATACATTACTAGATCTAAACTAGCCTGTTCCCGGTAGGTTCTGCAACGTATTGCTCTAAGTAACAATCCCTGATGCACTCTACAAATTCGTCTTCTATGTTACCTCTGCCAATCTGATTTGTCCGGTCAATATGCAGATTAAAATCACCCACGACAATTGTAGCGCCCTTCTTACACGCCTCCATTATTTCCCGATTTATACTTTGTCCTTCAGAGAGGCAACTCTTCGGGGACCTATAGACGACTCCCACCCGTGACTTCTTCCCCTTGCTATTCCTTCTTTCCACCCAAACTGATTCCACACCACAATCTATTGTACCTATATCACCACTGCACTGATACCTTCCTTTATTAACAAAGCTACCCCACCTCCTTTTCCTTTTTGTCTGTTTTTCCAGAACATCGAATACCCTTGAATATTGCGGCGGCACAGTGGCGCAGTGGTTAGCACCGCAGCCTCACAGCTCCAGGGACCCGGGTTCGATTCTGGGTACTACCTGTGCAGAGTTTGCAAGTTCTCCCTGTGACCACGTGGGTTTCCGCCAGGCGCTCCGGTTTCCTCCCACAGCCAAAGACTTGCAGGTGATAGGTAAATTGGCCATTGTAAATTGCCCCTAGTGTAGGTAGGTGGTAGGGAATATGGGATTACTGTAGGGTTGGTATAAATGGGTGGTTGTTGGTCGGCACAGACTCAGTGGGCCGAAGGGCCTGTTTCAGTGCTGTATCTCTAAAAATAAAATAAAAAAATTGAGTTCCCAATCTTGGTCACCCTGTAACCACGTCTCTGTAATAGCTATCAAGTCATATTCATTTATTTCTATTTGTGCTGTCAACTCATCTATCTTGTTACAAATGCTGCGTGCATTTGCTGCGTAAGGATAAAGAGCCTTAAGCTTTGACTTTTTGCCATTATTACTCATTCTGCTTCTAATTTCTGCTGCACTCTTCTGCTTATATTATCTGCTCCTTCCTGTCACACTTTGATTACCGTTCGCCTCTTCACTACCCTGCACCTTTGCTCTCTCGTTTGTTTTTGATTTTTTAAACTTCCCTTCAATTGAACCCTTCCCCCCCCACCCCCACCACTATTTAGTTTAAAGCCTTATCTACAACCCAAATTATATGAACACTGGTCCCAGCATGGTTCAAGTGAAGCCCATCCCAACGGAACAGCTCTCTCCTTCCCCAGTACTGGTGCCAGTGCCCCATGAATCAGAACCCATTTCTCCCACACTAATCTTTGAGCCACGCGTTTACTTCTCTAATCTTATTTACCCTATGCAAATTAGCACGTGGCTCAGATAGTAATCCGGAGATTATTACCTTTGAGGTTCTGCTTTTTAATTTAGCCCTGAGCTGCTCATGGTCCCTCAGCAGAACCTCTTTTCTAGTCCTATCTATGTCGTTGGTACCTACGTGGACCATGACAACTGGATCCTTCCCCTCCCACTCCAAGTTCCTCTCCAGCCCAGAGGAGATGTCCTTAACCTTGGCACCAGGTAGGCAGCACAGCCTTTGGGACTCCTGTCTTTGCTGCAGAGAACAGTATCTATTCCCCTAACTATGCTATCCCCTATTACTACTACATTTCTCTTTTCTCCCCCCACTTGAATGGCACTCTGAACCACGGTGCTGTGGTCAGTTCACTCATCCTCCCTGCAGCCTGTGCCCTCGTCCACACTGGGAGCAAGAACCTTGTCCCTATTGGATAAGGGAACTGGCTGAGGCTCCTCCAAAGCTAACTTCTGGATCCCTATACCTGCCTCACTCGCAGTCACACCCTCCTGTCCCTGACCATGGTCCAGATTGGATGTAATTAATCTAAAGGGTGTGACTGTCTCCTGGAACACGGTGTCCAGGTAACTCTCCCCCTCCCTGATGTGTCGCAGTGTCCACAGCTCGAACTCCAGCTCATCAACTCTGAGCCAAAGTTCCTCGAGCAGCCAACACTTGCTGCAGATGTGGTCACTGTGGATCGCACTGGCGTCCACCAGCTCCCACATACTACAGCTGCAACACATCACCTGCCCAGCCATCTCTATTCTATTTAATTAATTAATTTGGATGTTAAATATTTTAAAAGTCAGTATTTTAACTGTACTCTTCAGCCGTAATAACGTCTCTTGATTTAAACCACTTGGCCAAAAAGAGACACAGAAGAGATACCCACCAATCACCTACCTGTTTTCCTGTGACGTCACACTTTGGCTCTGATAGGTAGAAACAGGTAGAAGGGGCTCTCTGCCACCGGTTTTTATGTCCTGCCGCCGATGCCCTTCTCACACAGGTCCGCTGTAGTCATAGTTAGAGAATCACCTGCAATGAATGGCTACTCTCTGGTCCTGTACCGTTACCTCTGGTGACCTTGAGTATCTGTGCTTGACCCCCTCCCGTTTCTCATCTACAAACTGCCCCTCAGCAACATCATCCATAGGAACAGAGGAAGATAGGAACAGGAGTAGGCCATTCAGCCCCTCGAGCCTGTCCCACTATTCAATGAGATCATGGCTGATCTGCGGCCTAACTCCATATACCTGCCTTTGGCCCATATCCCTTATTATCCTTGCTTAACAAAAATCTATCTACCTCGGATTTAAAATTAACAACTGTTCTAGCTTCAACTGCTGTTTGTGGGAGAGAGTTCCAAACCTCTACCACCCTTTGCGTGATGAAGTGCTTCCTAACATCTCTCCTGAACGGTCTGGTTCTAATTTTTAGACTATGCCCCCGAGTTTTAGAATCTCCAACCAGTGGAAATAGTTTATCTTTATCTAGCCTGTCTTTTCCTGTTAATATCTCGAAGACTTCAATCAGATCACCCCTTAACCTTCTAAATTCTAGCGAAAACAGGCCTAATTTGTGTAATCTCTCCTCATAACTTAACCCCTGTAGCCCTGATATAATTCTTGTAAACCTACGTTGAACTCACTCCAAGGCCAATATATCCTTCCTAAGGTGCGGTGCCCAGAGCTGCTCACAGTACTCCAAGTGGGGTCTAACCAGGGTTTTGTACAGCTGCAGCATAACCTCTGTCTTTATACTCCAATCCTCTGGATATAAAGGCTAGCATTCCATTAGTCTTTTTGATTATTATCTGCACTTGCTCGTGGCATTTTAAAGATCTATGCACCTGAACCCCCAAGTCTCTTTGGACATCCACTGTACTTAACCTCTTCCCATTTAGAAAGTACCCTGCTCTATCCTTTTTTGGTCCAAAATGGATAATCTCACACTTGCCCGCATTGAAATCCATCTGCCACAGTTTTGCCCACTTACCTCGTCTGTCAATATCTCTTTGCAATTTTATGCTATCATCTAGACTGTCTACAATACCTCCTAACTTTGTATCATCAGCAAATTTGGATATATGACTTACTGTGCCATCATCCAAGTCGTTAATGAATAATGTGAATAATTGAGGCCCCAACACAGATCCCTGCGGGGCACCACTAGTCACATCCTGCCAATCGGAGTACTTACCCATTATCCCCACTCTCTGTCGCCTACCACTCAACCAACTTCCTAACCATGTCAATAATTTGTCCTCAACTCCATGGACTTCTACCTTAGTTAACAGTCTCTTATGTGGGACTTTATCAAATGCCTTCTGGAAGTCCATATAAATAACATCCATTGACATTCCCCTATCCACTACCTTAGTCACCTCTTCAAAAAAATTCAATGAGATTTGTCAGGCATGACCTTCCCGTCATGGATCCATGCTGGCTGTCCCTGATTAACTGAAATTTTTCTAGGTGTTCAGTCACCCTATCCTTGATTATAGACTCCAGCAACTTGCCCACCACAGATGTCAGGCTAACTGGTCTGTAATTTCCTTGGTTCCCCCTTTCACCCTTCTTAAAAAGTGGAGTGACATGTGCAACTTTCCAATCCAGAGGGACCACTCCTGAATCTAGGGAACTCTGAAAGATTATAGTTAGGGCATCTACAATGTGCTCCCCTACTTCCTTTAACACCCTCGGATGGAAACCGTCAGGTCCTGGGGATTTCTCACTCCAAAAACACATTAGGTTACAGTGGCTCAGTGGTTAGCACCGCAGCCTCACAGCTCCAGGGACCCGGGTTCGATTCTGGGTACTGCCTGTGCGGAGGTTGCAAGTTCTCTCTGTGACTGCGTGGGTTTTCCCCGGGTGCTCCGGTTTCCTCCCACAGCCAAAGACTTGCAGGTTGATAGGTAAATTGGCCATTATAAATTGCCCCTAGTGTAGGTAGGTGGTAGGGAATATGGGATTACTGTAGGGTTAGTATAAATGGGTGGTTGTTGGTTGGCACAGACTCGGTGGGCCGAAGGGTCTGTTTCAGTGCTGTATCTCTAAATAAAAATAAATAAATAGGTTCCACATGTATGCTGACAGCACCCAACTCTACCTCATTACTACCTCTCTCAACCCCTTCCCTGTCTCTGATTTGTCACACTACCTCTCTGACATCCAGTGCTGGATGAGCAAACATTTTCTCAGATTAAAATTTAGGAAACACCAAAGACATTATCTTTGATCCCCACCACAAACTCTGCTTCCTAGTCACTGACTCCATCCCTCTCCCTGGGCACTGTCTGAGGCTGAACCAGATTGTTTGCAACTTTTCTGTCATATTTGACCTCAAAATGAGCTTCCAACCACATAGTTGCACCATGTCCAAGGCCACCTACCTTCACGTCCATTTCATCACCCAACTTCGCCCCTGCCTCAGGTAATCTGCTGCTGAAACCCTCATTCATGCCTTTGTTACTTCTAGTCTTGACTATTCCAATGCACTCCTGACCAGCCTCCCACATTCTACCCCTGTAAACTTCAGCTCATCCAAAACTCTGCTGCCCTGTATCCTAACTCGCACCAAGTCCCGTTCACCCATCACCCCTGTGCTCACTGACCTACATTGGCTGCTGGACTGGCAACACCTTAATTTTAAAATTTGCATCCTTGTTTTCAAATCCCTCCGTGGCCTCGCCCCTTCCTATCTCTGTTACTTTCTCCAGCCCCTACGACCCTCTGAGATCTCTGCGTTCCTCCAATTCTGGCCTCTTGAGCATCCCCTGACTTTCTTCACTCCAGCATTGACAGCCCTGCCTTCATTTGCCTGGGCACTAAGCTTTGGAATCCTCCCCCTAAAACATGCCTTTTCTTCATTCCCTCACCCTCCCTTTCCCCGCCTCTGTACTTGCTTAAAACCTGTTACATCTCTAACTTTTTCCAGTTCTGATGAAAAGTCATCAACCAGAAACATAATGTTGTTTCTCGCTCCATAGATGCTGCCTGACCTGCTGTGGAATTCCATCATTTTCTGTTGTTATTTAAGATTTCCAGCATCTGCAGTATGTTTCCCTAATATCTCCTAAAGTGGCTTGGTGTATTGGTGTCAAATTTTGTTTGATACTCGTTCCTGTAAAGCACCTTGGGAGGTGCTATATAAATGCAAGTTGTTGTTTTTGTTGTAATCCAAGCTGATACTCCCAGTGTAGTACTAAGCAAAAGACAGTAAACTCGGGCCCCACATGCCCTCTCAGGAGGACATAAAAGATCCCACGGGGAATATTCATAGAAGGGCAGAGGAGTTCTCTCCAATTTCCTGATCAATATTTATCCCTCAACCAACATCATTGAAATGGATTATCTGATCATTATGTTATTGTTTGTTGGAGCTTTCTGTGCGCAAATTGGCTGCCATGTTTCCTACATTACAACAATGACTACCCTTCAAAAGTACTTCATTGCCTGTAAAGCACTTTGGGATATCCCGAGGATGTGAAAGGCGCTATAGAAATGTTTCCTTTATTCAGACTCTCAGCAACATATCTGAGAAATTGTAACATTGCCTTCACTTTATATTTGTGAGTTCTTGGCTTGTGCAGTCTGCCTGTGTGGAACGCTAGCAGGATCTACATACTGTTACCAACAAAGCTACCTCAAGGACACTATTATCTATAGAGAGAAGTAATTGCTCTTTGCCTTGTTTCTGTTGCTTGCTCAGCAGGCCTGTTACTAAAGCTCAAACCTTATCTTGGTGGCCTCCAGGAATTTTAAAACAGTCAGCTTTTTATTCTCAGCACTTGTTGCAATGAACAATCTATGTTGTCATCAATTTACCGCTCACTTATCATGTCCCACCTGAAAGTTACTGGACGAGGAATCTGCAGCCCTGGATGAATAACGTGAGGTCAAATCCGCACTGTGGCAGTTTGATAATTCTAGTTCAATTTTTTAACAAAGCTGGTGTCACTTGAAGTGACCATGAAGCTATTGGATTGTTGTTAAAAACCTTACTGCTTCACTCATGTCCCTTTAGAGATGGAAACCTGCCGCCCTTACCCGATCTAGACCTATATGTGACTCCAGTCCCGCACTATTAACTATTAACTTCCCTCCGAAGTGGCCTAGCAAGCCACACAGTTGTGTCAATCCTGCTACAAAGAATAGGGACTGCAGCCACCGCTTTCTCAGGGAAACTAGGAATGGGCCTTGCCAGCCTTGCCAGCAATACCCACATCCCAAGAATGATTTTTTTTTAATATAAATCATCTAACAACAGAGAGAATGCCCCCGCTCTTTAGATGAGGCATTAAATTGAGGCCCCATCTGTCCTCTCAGGTGGATGTAAAAGATCCCTATTTTGAAGAGAAGCACAGGAGTTTTCACCTGGGCAATAGTTATCCCGTAACCAATATCACTAAAACAGATTATCTGGATATTTACCTCACAGCTGTACATGGGAGTTAATACCACAACAGTGATTACACAGTAGAAATACTTCATTGGCTGTAAAGCTTTGGGACATCCTGAGGTCGTGAAAGATGCTTTGGAAATGCACATTCCTTCTTTCTTCTTTGGTGCATATATGAAAACGACAGGGTCAGAGTGAAAGGAAGGTAAGATTCTGGGCAATAACCATTGAATTGGGGTCTCCTCAGAATTGCTTGGATTGCTATTGAGGGGGCAGAGAGGAATTTTCGAGAGGATGCCTGAATTGACTGCAGGCAAGGGCCGTGGGGTCTGGAGTTGGTGCAGGCGCAATTTAAACATTGGGGGTCCCGGAGGTCGTCACCAGAACCCGACACTTCCGGGACAGTCCGCAATTTTTAATGTGAGGGAACAGGGAAGCAGCTCACCTCCAATTTCAGGGTCGTTACACTCCTTTAGGAGCTCATCAAGGGGGTGAGGTTGGGGGCGGTGGGGTCTGCACCGCAATTTTCAAAGAGGAAGCCAGTGAGCCTGACCAGTCTGGTGCAGGATCGTGCACAGTTGTCTGGCTGCCAGCAGGCAGGCAGCTAACATTGCTGTTTAAAGAAGAAATGCTTTTGGCCCACAGGGATCTCACACCGGGGCCCAGCGCAGGACTGTTTTTTTATAATGGAACCGCTGCCTCACCTGTTCATTCTGCTGTCACTCTGAGGAGCTGCCTGCTCCCCCCCCCCCGCCGCACAGCAAGGCAGCAGCAGGCCCCACCTTGGCTGCTTCCTGCCTTTGCTGCACGCCCTTTGTGAGCAGCTCCCACCTTCTGCAGACGCTCGGTGACACTAATTGGGCATGGAGTTCGCCTTCTGCCTAATTAGGGCATTTACATTTGAAAATCACCTTGCATTGTCAACGCAGCTGAGGCATGAGGAACAGGACCTGGAAATCATCCAGGCATCAGGTTCCCGACCCCATTTTGAAAATCCAGCTCCAGGACTCTGTAGTTTTCTGAGAAGGAATTGTGGGGACACGTCCAGTAAATACTGCAACAAGTACATGTGTCCCCGATTTCCATCACTCCACTAGTGGCAGCCATGTTTTCAGCTGCCAAGGCCCGTAGCTCCAGAATTCCCTCCCCTCTTCACCTCTGTACCTCACTCTCCTCCTTTAACATGCTCCTTAAAACCTAACTGGCTGACCAAGTCATTTGATATTTCACTATGTGGCTCAGTGTCAATGTTGTTTGATAATCACTCCTGTGAAACACCTTAGGACATTTTACTATGTTAAAGGCGCTAGATAAAGGCAAGTTGTTGTTGCTGTTGTTGATCGCCTTTTCTTCACTGTCATGCAGGCCCCCACCTGCCAAGAATGAGGAACATTAATTTCGCCACATGGACGTTAAATGACAAATTGTTGCTGGGAAGAAGAGAAAGCCTGTTGCAAGGAATTGCCAGGCCCCTGGTCAGAAAGACATTTTTGCATATTAGCAGACAGTGTTGGAGCAAAGGAGCTATCCCCTGCTCCAATACAGTACACCGAACAGACCTGGTCAAACCAGTCAGTCACGTGACCACCCTGCTGGCCAACTTGGGAAGTTTTAAATTGTAGAGACAGAAGGCAGAAAGTTCTTGGCTCCTGGATTGAAAAGACCTCCTCTATCTCCTGTCTGCTCCCATCTCTTTCTCACCAGCTTCGCAATCCATTGAAGACACATGAATCCCAAGAGAGAAAAGTCTCCTACAGTGAACAAGGTTTAAGAAGAATACTGGGCCCCCAATGAAAAACAAGATCTACCTACAAGCAAGGACTATACAGTGAGCTCGAAGACCCATAACCAAAAACTCCTCAGAGATTACCTCAAACTTTTCCACTTCATTTTTTTTCTGCTCTTCTCTGTTCCTATTTGCATGTGTGTATCGCGTATACATGCTAGCATGGGCGCATCGTGCATCCGTAGGTGTTAACTGAATTAGAGTTTTTAAGTTTAATAAATTTCACTTTTCTTCTTTAAACTTAAGAAAGCCTGTTTGTGCTCATTTCTTTGCCTTATAATTGGAAAGCGACTCGAGCGAAGACTTTCCCCTACCCTGAGGCACAGTGTGGCTTTCGAGCAGAGAGATCGACCATTGACTTGCTACTTCGTCAGATACAGGAGAAATGCCGCGAACAACAGATGCCCCTCTACATTGCTTTCATTGATCTCACCAAAGCCTTTGACCTCGTCAGCAGACATGGTCTCTTCAGACTACTAGAAAAGATCGGATGCCCACCAAAGCTACGAAGTATCATCACCTCATTCCATGACAATATGAAAGGCACAATTCAGCATAGTGGCGCCTCATCAGAGCCCTTTCCTATCCTGAGTGGCGTGAAACAGGGCTGTGTTCTCGCACCTACACTGTTTGGGATCTTCTTCTCCCTGCTGCTCTCACACGCGTTCAAGTCTTCAGAAGAAGGAATTTTCCTCCACACAAGATCAGGGGGCAGGTTGTTCAACCTTGCCCGCCTAAGAGCGAAGACCAAAGTACGGAAAGTCCTCATCAGGGAACTCCTCTTTGCTGACGATGCTGCTTTAACATCTCACACTGAAGAGTGCCTGCAGAGTCTCATCGACAGGTTTGCGGCTGCCTGCAACGAATTTGGCCTAACCATCAGCCTCAAGAAAACGAACATCATGGGACAGGACGTCAGAAATGCTCCATCCATCAATATTGGCAACCACGCTCTGGAAGTGGTTCAAGAGTTCACCTACATAGGCTCAACTATCACCAGTATCCTGTCTCTCGATGCAGAAATCAACAAGCGCATGGGAAATGCTTCCACTGCTATGTCCAGACTGGCCAAGAGAATGTGGGAAAATGGCACACTGACACGAAACACAAAAGTCTGAGTGTATCAAGCCTGTGTCCTCAGTACCTTGCTCTACGGCAGTGAGGCCTGGACAATGTATGTCAGCCAAGAGCGACGTCTCAATTCATTCCACCTTCGCTGCCTCCGGAGAATTCTTGGCATCAGGTGGCAGGACCGCATCTCCAACACAGAAGTCCTCAAGGCGGCCAACATCCCCAGCTTATACACACTACTGAGTCAGCGGCGCTTGAGATGGCTTGGCCATGTGAGCCGCATGGAAGATGGCAGGATCCCCAAGGACACATTGTACAGCGAGCTCGCCACTGGTATCAGACCTACAGGCCGTCCATGTCTCCGCTTTAAAGACGTCTGCAAACGCGACATGAAGTCCTGTGACATTGATCACAAGTCGTGGGAGTCAGTTGCCAGTGATCGCCAGAGCTGGTGGGCAGCCATAAAGGCGGGGCTAAAGTGTGGCGAATCGAAAAGACTTAGCAGTTGGCAGGAAAAAAGACAGAAGCGCAAAGGGGAGAGCCAACTGTGTAACAGCCCCGACAACCAATTTTTTCTGCAGCACCTGTGGAAGAGTCTGTCACTCTAGAATTGGCCTTTATAGCCACTCCAGGCACTGCTCCACAAACCACTGACCACGTCCAGGCGCTTACCCATTGTCTCCTGAGACAAGGATGCCAAAGAAGAGAAGAAAATTGGAAAGCAGTGAACAAGGATTCACCAAGGGGGAGCTAAAAACACAGTGTGTTTACAGTCTGTTTACAGTCTGTTGCAGTAAGGCCAGGTGAAGGCTGAAAGGGAATCCTAGACCTCTTTCTCACTGGTCATAACATTGACCTAAGTACTTAAGTAACGCTCCCCCTAATGGCACAGAGTTAATTACCAATCTCAGGGCATGTTACCATGGCAGCAAAACATAACCAAAGCCGCCTGCTGTGCTGTAATGGGAAGCAACAACGAGTGGCATAAAGGATATATCAGCTTCACGCACTCACTCCTTCCGAATACTCTGATCCACATTCAAGCAGCTCAGTTGTATATACAGACGGATTTGTATTTAAATCCCTCCACAGCTTTACCCCTCCCTATCTCTGTACCCTCCTCCAGTCCTACAACCTCACCCCCCCCCCCCCCCCCACCCCTCCAATTTTTGCCTCTTGTGCAACCTCCCCCCTTCGGCCTACCAGTGACAGCTGTGCCTTCTGCTTCCTAGGCCCCACATTCTGGAAATCCCTCCCTTAGCCCCTCTTTGCCTCCCTCTCTTCCTTTAAGACCTTCCTTAAAACTGACTGCTCTAGCAGAACAACATAGGAATTGCTGGGCAAAAATAGACCATGCTCCATCAAGTTCACCTTCTACCATCCTGGGAGTCACATAATACAATGATAATGGAGTTACTGACTAATCACAGTGATCAATCTCTATCAATTAGTCTACAACCGGACAACAATTACAACTTTCATTTACGTAGCTCCTTTAACATATTAAAACTTCCCAAGGTGCTTCATAAGAGCGTGATAAAGCAGAATTTGACACTGAACCACATAAGCAGAGAGGTTTAGGGAGAGAATTCCAGAGCTTTGGGCCCAGGCAGCTGAAGGCACGGCCGCCAATGGTGGAGCGATTAAAATCAGGGATGTTTAAGTGGCCAGAATTGGAGGAGCGCAGAGATCTCAGAGGGTTGTGGGGCTGGAGGAGGTTTCAGAGATGGGGAGGGGTGAGGCCATGGTGGGATTTGAAAACAAGGATGAGGATTTTAAAATCAAGGTATTGGTTAGTCGTGAGCCAATGCAGATCAGTAGGTAGTGATGGGTGAATAGGACGTGGTGTGAGTTAGGACACAGACAGCAGAGTTTTGGATGGCCTCAAGTTTACAGAGGGTCAAATGTGGTAGACCAGTCAGGAGTGCATTAGAATAGTCAAGTCTAGAGATAACGACGACTTGGATGAGGATTTCAGCAGCAGATGAGCTGGAGCAATGTTATCCACTACTCGATAGCAGACAAGGGGTTAAAAATTGGTCTGCGCCCATTTTCGGGCACGTGGTCATGATCCCGTTGAGGCAGACAACATGCAGACTTTGTGTTGCTTCCTCACTTAAATGGGTTTGGTGTGCAGCCCAGAACGACCCACTGTGATGGCTGGGGGGCTGCACGCACAACAGGGGCCTCGCAGTGTGCGAAACTAGAACATGTTGCAGCTCACCTCCAGCTCTTAAAGGCAGTCTGTCCTTCTTCTTAAAGAGAAGCTGCACGAAATCACAGGAAGCTGCTGCTGGCTGACACTGCTGTAATTCTACAGAATGGAAATGGAAGACCAGGGTAGAGAGATGACTCTGCAGTTCACCGATGTGACACTAAGGACATTAGTAATAGAAGTGTAAAGGAGGATCAAGACCATATTTATGGATGGGGGACTAGGGGACCATCAAGCAGACCCTCCAAAGGGAATAGGAGCAGGTGGCCAGGGAGGTCAACTCCTGGAGTCTGGCCTCTGTGACCTGGCAGCAGTGCCGCAAGAAGTTCAATGACCTCAGGTGGGTGGTCAAGGTCAGTGTATGCATCGTCACATGACATCTCCTACGCATGGCATCACCAGCCTCTCACACTGCTCAATGCACCAGACCCTCAAAACTCGCCAATCAGCAGCCTCTAGCACTCAGGACTCACACCTAAAATCCAGATACTCCATCTCACCCTCAAATACATTCCAATGGTACTGGCTTCACATCCACCTCTCACTGGTTCCACATACCTCCAGCTATTCAGCTGTGGCAGGAATATCAGTTCAACGCAATCAATGACATTCCAGGGAACCCTGGATGTCAAGGGATATAGTGGATTGGATCAGGAAAAAAAAGGAGGCTTATGGCAGATTTAGAGCGCTGAAAACAGCAGAGGCCCTAGAGGAGTATAGAAAGTGTAGAGGGGTACTTAAAAAAGTAATTAGGAGAGAGAAGAGGGGACATGAAAAAACACTGGCAGGCAAGATAAAGGAAAATCCTAAGGTGCTTTATAAATATATTAAGGACAAGAGGATAACCAGGGAAAGAGCAGGGCCCATTAGGGACCAAAGTGGCAATCTGTGTGCGGAGCCGGAGGAAATAGGTGAGGTTTTAATTGATTACTTTTCATCTGTGTTCACTATGGAGAAGGACAATGTAGGTGTAGAGAACAGGGAGGGGGATTGTGATATACTTGAACATATTAGCATTGAAAGGGAGGAAGTATTATCTGTTTTAGC
Organism: Heterodontus francisci; assembly: GCF_036365525.1. Lineage (NCBI taxonomy): Eukaryota > Metazoa > Chordata > Chondrichthyes > Heterodontiformes > Heterodontidae > Heterodontus > Heterodontus francisci. The sequence continues at coordinate 88,016,895 of NC_090389.1, read as the reverse complement.
GGGCTTAAAAGTGCATAAATCCCCAGGTCCAGATGAGATGTATCCCAGACTGTTATGTGAGGCAAGGGAGGAGATAGCAGGGGCTATGACATGCATTTTCAAATCCTCTCTGGCCACAGGAGAGGTACCAGAGGACTGAAGGACAGCGAATGTGGTACCATTATTCAAGAGGGTAGCAGGGATAAACCAGGTAATTACAGGCCGGTGAGCCTAACATCAGTGGTAGGGAAACTATTGGAAAATATTCTGAGGGACAGGATTAATTTCTGAGGGACAGGATTAAATCTCCACTTGGAGAGGCAGGGATTAATCAGGGATAGTCAGCATGGCTGTATCAGGGGAGATCATGTCTAACTAACTTGATTGAATTTTTTGAGGTGGTGACTAGATGTGTAGATGAGGGTAAAGCAGTTGATGTAGTCTACATGGACTTCAGTAAGGCTTTTGATAAGATCCTGCATGGGAGATTGGTTAAGAAGGTAAGAGCCCATGGGATCCAGGGCAATTTGGCAAATTGGATCCAAAATTGGCTTAGTGGCAGGAGGCAGAGGGTGATGGTCGAGGGTTGTTTTTGCAAGTGGAAGTCTGTGACCAGTGGTGTACCACAGGGATCGGTGCTGGGCCCATGCTGTTTGTAGTGTACATTAATGATTTAGACATGAATATAGGAGGTATGATCAGTAAGTTCGGAGATGACACGAAAATTGGTGGTGTCGTAAATAGTGAGGAGGAAATCCTTAGATTACAGGACGATATAGATGGGCTGGTAAGATGGGCGGAGCAATGGCAAATGGAATTTAATCCTGACAAGTGTGAGGTGATGCAATTTGGGAGGACTAACAAGGAAAGGGAATGTACAATGGATAGTAGGAAGTACAGGGGGACAGAGGGACCTTGGTGTACTTGTCCATAGATCACTGAAAACAGCAGCACAGGTAGATAAGGTGGTTAGGAAGGCATATGGGATACTTGCCTTTATTAGCCGAGGCATAGAATATAAGAGCAAGGAGGTTATGATGGAGCTGTATAAAACGCTAGTTAGGCCACAGCTGGAGTACTGTGTCCAGTTCTGGTCACCACACTATAGGAAGGATGTGATTGCACTGGAGAGGGTGCAGAGGAGATTCACCAGGATGTTGCCTGGGCTGGAGCATTTCAGCTATGAAGAGAGACTGAAAATGCTCGGGTTGTTTTCCTTAGAGCAGAGAAGGCTGAGGGGGGACCTGATTGAGGTATACAAAATTATGAAGGGCATTGATTGATTAGATAGGAAGAAACTTTTTCCCTTAGCGGAGGGGTCGATAACCAGGGGGCATAGATTTAAGGTCAGGGGCAGGGGGTTTCAAGGCAATTTGAGGAAAAAAAATTTCACTCAGAGGGTGGTTGGAATCTGGAACGCACTGCCTGAAGAGGTGGTAGAAGCAGGAACCCTCACAACATTTATGAAGTATTTAGATGAGCACTTGAAACGCCAAAGCATACAAGGCTACGGGCCAAGTGCTGGAAAATGGGATTAGAATAGTTAGGTGCTTGACGGCTGTCACAGACATGATGGGCCGAAGGGCCTGTTTCTGTGTTGTATAACTCTTTTCTTCCCTCTCTTACAGGACAAAGTGACCCACAACTGAAGGGAGCAGCAGAGAGCTGATGGGGGGGGGGGGGGGGGGGGGGGGAGCCAGGTATGCCTTCCTCCACTGAGGAGATGGTGGAACGAGACAATGCAGGCCCACTTAATGGGATGATGGTGGAGAGGTATTGTAGGAGGATAATGTGGTCAACTGTGTCAAAGGCATCAGACTAGTCAAGAAGGACAAAGAGGGAAAATTTACCTTTGTCACAGTCATTAGGATGTTTTTATTTATTTAGAGATACAGCACTGAAACAGGCCCTTCAGCCCACCAAGTCTGTGCTGACCAAGAACCACCCATTTATACTAATCCTACATTAATCCTATATTCCTACCACATCCACCTACCTACACTAGGGGCAATTTACAATGGCCAATTTACCTATCAACCTGCAAGTCTTTGACTGTGGGAGGAAACCGGAGCACCCGGCGAAAACCCACGCAGACACAGGGAAAACTTGCAAACTCCGCACAGGCAGTACCCAGAACTGAACCCAGGTCCCTGGAGCTGTGAGGCTGCGGTGCTAACCACTGTGCCGCCACAAATGTTATTTGTGAATTTGATGAGAGCAGTTTCAGTATTGTAGCAGGGGCAGAAACCTGATTGGAGGGATTCAAACACAGAGTTAAGGGAAGATGGGCAGGAATTTTGAGGCAACAACACGTTCAAGGACTTTGGAGAGGAGTGAGAGATAGGAGATGGGATGTTAGTTTGCAAGGAGGAAGAGGTCAAGGTTTTTTTTTGAGGAGGAGATGAATGCAACAGATTTGAAAGAGAAAGGGAGAGTACCTGAAGAAAGAAAACTGTCAACAATATCCGTTAAAATGGGAGTCAGAAGGGGAAGTTTGATGATCAGCAGTTTAGTGGGAATAGGGTCGAGGGAGCAGGAGGTGAGTCTCATGGCCAAAATGAGCTCAGACAGGGCATGAGGGGAGATAGGAAACAAGAGAAAGTTGTGAGTTCAGGGCTAGGGCTGGAGGACATTAAAGGAAGTTTGGCCTGGTGGGTTAGTGGAAGGGAGGGATGTGGAAGAGGCAGCTGATCAGATTGTCTTGATCTGAGCGACAAAGAAGTCCTCACACTTATTGTTGGAGGTGAGGGTGGAGGGGACAGGGGAGAGGGGATTAAGAAGACAGTTTGCAGTAGAGAAAAGTAGCCGGGGGTTATTTTTGCATTCCAGGATCATCCTGGAATTGTGAACAGTTATCGCAGATGAGAGCAGGACCCAAAAATGTTTTATGTGGTCTAGCCAGATCTAGCAGTGAATGGCTAAATTAGTTGCATCTGTTTGTCTGCGCCCCTCAAACTTAAGGGGATGGAGATGAAGGCCAGACCCAGACATAATGTGGGGAAAACCCCCGGTAGCGGAGAGTTTTGGGAACCATAGGCCCAAAGTCACTGTTCCTTCTGAGTCTGTTACACTGACCACACATCATGTCTCAAATTACTCAGATACTGTAATCCCAAGATGTTATTTTCTGAATCATTTGCATTTGAATGAATCAATATTAACTGCCTCCATATAGCGAGCCAGTTCCAGAGATTGTCCACGCACTCACTGAAATATTCTTGATCATCAAGCCTAATAGCTCTTTCTTTGGCACATGTCCACTTTTTGCAGCGGGCCATAGGATATTGTGCTCCCCGATAAAGGGGATAAATTGTTATTATTGCGGCTTGCTAGCCCGCCTTCTAGGCCAGGAAACCAAGACTGTACTGAGAATAAAGGAAGGGGGCAATGTGTGAGAATACAACATCGAAAACAAGTAGATGAGAGTGCAATTTATGTTTCTTTTTGTCTTCAAATACAGTACGATGAACAGATGGTTTGGATGAAAAGCATCCAACATACCCCACCCCCAAACGCCGACCAAAGAATACCAGGGCTTCCCAATCCAATGGGTTGTTTGCGTATGCGGCAATATGCAAATGAAGGATCCAAATTAACTCCAATGGGAGAGTTAGTTGGCCGGCGCCGGACCAATCCCTGTGCTGTTTGTGACGTATTGGGTTATGAATAGGAGGTGACGCGGTGGGGGCGGAGTTAATGCGGGTTCTAGAAGCTGTGCTGCTTGTTTGTTACATTGTAGCAGAAATTGACAAGCGGATACTTTGTATTCGAGTTCGAGCAGCGGTTACATTGTATCGACGAGACTGTTCTATTGTATCCCGAACAACGAGGAAAGATGTCCGGACGAGGTAAGACCGGTGGCAAAGCACGGGCTAAGGCCAAGTCCCGATCTTCTCGGGCCGGCTTGCAGTTCCCCGTCGGCCGCGTCCACCGCTTGCTGCGGAAAGGCAATTACGCCGAGAGAGTCGGAGCCGGGGCGCCGGTCTACCTGGCTGCTGTTCTCGAGTATCTGTCGGCTGAGATCCTGGAGTTGGCCGGCAACGCGGCCCGGGACAACAAGAAGACCAGGATCATCCCCCGTCACCTCCAGTTGGCCATCAGGAACGACGAGGAGCTCAACAAGCTGCTGGGAGGGGTGACCATCGCTCAGGGAGGCGTCCTGCCCAACATCCAGGCCGTGCTCTTACCGAAGAAGACCCAGACTTCTAAAAAATGAGGCAATGGGGTTTGTTTAGCGAATGATTTTGAGCAATTTCTGATTTTTTTTGGCGGGGGGAATTATTAGAGGGATATATAAATGCAACGAATTCGTCACGGACCCAGTCTTTGGTCTCCTTTTTATTTCATTGTAACATTGATGTAACCGATCGCAAGTCTTTCAAAGATCGTGGAGTTGTGACCCAGAGAAGGAAATCGACGCTAAAGACTCGTGGTCAGAAAATCCTCTCTGCTTTGCGGAATCTACCTGTCAGATAACCATCTTGTGTATGTGTGTTTGTGCCTGTTCCGTTCATGTTTGTACTTTGCGGAGTCCGCAGGAAATGGTTCAGCTCTGTTATTTAAATTTAAAAGGGCGTCGTGTTGTCTCCGGAGAAATCGTATGTAGCATTCCGAGTTGTAGCTGTGATTGCTTTTGTTTTCCTAAACCCCTTTTCAGTCAAATAGCCGAGTGACTGAGGCGGAGAACACTGGTGTTTTACAACGTGATGTATAGAAGTTCATTTTTTTTTCCTCTTTTGACTCTCCAATGTGGAGACTAGTTACTGCGAAGCAAATGACTTTTGATTATGTTTTGCTGTTTAATGGATCCTTTTATCCATTGTTTTGAAAAACCGTGGGATTCTGATGCTTGTTGTATCTGTAGTTTTAGCACTTTAATCGTATCCAGTGTTTTTGAACTTTTGTTTGGGGGGGCTAATTGAAATAAAAATCATGAAATGCGATGCTTGGATTGCTTTTTTTGTTGGGGGGAGGAGAACTTCACGGGCCTATATGGAGAAAGGGTGTCGATGTGCATTTATGTAGCGCTTCTCTCAGCCCGTCCCAAGGCGCTTTCCAGCCAAAGGAGTATTTTTTTTTAAACCACTACTGTTGCAGGAAATTGCCGATTTTCACACAGGAAGATCCCACAAACAGCAATAAGATAATGACCAGAATATCTCTTTATCTGCTGTTGGTTAACGGATAAATAGTTGCTAGGAGATCTGGAAAAAAACTTTTTTTTTATTCAAATCGAGCCAAAGGGATCTTTTATGCTCGCCTGAGTGGCAGAGTGAGGGTACTGTACTGGCATTTGGCTTGGGTTAGGGCGAACAAATGTGGGGTTCCCGCTGGTGTATTTGTGGGTGGGGAAACGATGGGAAGATCGACAAGGCTCAGTCAATGGCTGCCTAGATTTCCATGGGTGAATAATATTGTCAGTAGACTCTATGGAACTTTAGAGAGGGTGATTCCACCTATTAAAGGAGCAGACTGAAATGCAAATGTCAACAAAAACAAGTCCCGCTGTGAGGAAGATCCATACTGTGCGAGGGACAAATGTTTTTCCTGAAATTTACACAATTGTACAATGTAATTTTCTTGGAAGTTTGCACTTTTAATTTGCTCCTTTTTTTACTTGTAGGTTTTACCCTGTGATTTGTTATATGCTGTTAAATCACATTCAGTACAATTGCCCCAGTAAAGCGAGTGAGGTTCCTGAGTCCCCATTAGCCCCTCCCTCAATGCGTTGAGTTTTCATGATCCCAGCTCTGTAACTAGCCCATTCAGACCTTTGTTTTTGTATATCTCGCTTCCCCTTGCTGGGTTCAATAGGCCAGGCCAATTTGTTTCAGTTCCCGCTAATACGCCACTCCCTCCCTTCAGTTATAGAACAGCAAACCTTTCTGATGCTGTGTAACCTACCCCAATTTATGCTGTGTGGCTCTTTCCAACTGATGACAAACATTTGACCACATCTGAAGAACAGGAGTGTGTAAGTGTTAAAATTGTGTGTGTGGGGTGTGAGCAGACAGCATAGGACTCATTGAAGACTGGGGATGATGGGCTGAATGGTCACCTCCAGAGCTGTATGAGTGAGTGGTTAATGCTTTGGGTTAGTCAGGTTAACAGAATCACAAAGTTTATGGCACAGGAAGAGGCCTTTTGGCCCATCGTGTCTGTGCTAGCTGAAAAATGATCCACCCAGTCTAATCCCACCTTCCAGCATTTGGTCTGTAGCCCTGCAGATTACGGCACTTGAGGTGCATATCCAGACTCCTTTTGAATGAGTTGAGGGTTTCTGCCTCAACTACCCTTTCAGCCAATGAGCTGCAGACCCCCACCAGCTTCTGGCTGAATAGGTTTTTCCTGATCTCCCCTCTAATCGTTCTACCCAATCACTTTAAATCTATGCCCCCTAGTCGCTGACCTTTTCTGCTAAGGTGAATAGACCCTTCACCTCCAATCTATATCCAAGCCGCTCAAAATTTTGTACATTTCAGTCAGATCCCCCCTCAGCCTTCTCTGTTCCAAGGAGAACAACCCCAGCCTATCCAATCTATCCTCATAGCTGCATTTTTCCAGTCCTGGCAACATCCTCGTAAATCTCCTCTGTACCCTCCCTAGTGCAATTACATCCTTTCTGTGATGAGGTGACTAGAACTGCACACAGTACTCAAGTTGTGGCCTAACCAATGATTTATACAGTTCCAGCACAACCTCCTTCAGCTGATAAAGGATTCCATAGGCCTTCTTAACCACCTTATTGACCTGTCCTGCTACCTTCAGGGATCTGTAGACATTCACTCAAGGTCCCTCACTTCCTCTACACTTCTCAGTATTTTCCCATTAATCATGTATTCCTTTGCCTTGGTTGACCTCCCCAAATGCATCACCTTTACAGATATGTGAACATTCTGAAGAATCTGTGAACATAATGAAGTAGGTGTAGGCCATTCAGCCCCCTGAGCCTGCTCCACCATTCAATCTGATTGAATTTGGGGTGGCGCAGTGGTTAGCACCGCAGTCTCACAGCTCCAGCGACCTGGGTTCAATTCTGGGTACTGTCTGTGGAGTTTGCAAGTTCTCCCTGTGACCGCGTGGGTTTCCTCCGGGTGCTCCGGTTTCCTCCCACAGTCAAAGACTTGCAGGTTGATAGGTAAATTGGCGATTATAAATTGCCCCTAGTATAGGTAGGTGATAGGGGAATTGAGGAAAGGGATGGGGTAGGAATATGGGATTAATGTAGGATTAGTATAAATGGGTGGTTGATGGTCAGCACAGACTCGGTGGGCCGATGGCCCTGTTTTAATGCTGTATCTCTAAATAAATAAAATAAATAAATGATCAGGCTGAGGTGATTGTGGCCTTAATTCCACTTTCCTGCCCCCCCCCCCCCACCCCCACTCCATAACCCATTACTCTGTTGTAGACCAAAAAATTTTCTGACACAGCCTTGAATATATTGAATGACTCAGTCTCCACTGCTTCCTGGGGAAGAGAATTCCAAAGATTAACAACCTTCAGAGAATAAATTCCTCCTCACCTTTGTCTTAAATGGGAGACCCCTTATTTTGAACCTGTGCCCCCTAGTTCTGGATTCCCCCACAAAGGGAGGCATCCTCTCAGCATCTACCTGGTCAAGCTCCCTCAGAATCTTATGTTTCAGTAAGATCGCCTCTTATTCTAAACTCCCATGAGTATAGGCCCAAAGTTGATGCCGCTCCCTCGCTGCTCTTTTACAGGAGCTGAGGCAACACTTCTGCTGAGGTGGGGGAGGAATCACAATTGCAGTGTTTTTCCTGGTTTGCCTAAAGTAAACATCTGTTAACAGCTGGACTAAGAAGCCTGACGAACAGGGAGCATAAAACTAGTCATTTCCCAGCAGGTTAAATGGCTGTCAAAAACCAACAACAAAGTGTTTTTGTTTACTCCTGTACCAGTGAGTAATATTCATTGAACATATAGCATAAGATTGAGAGCAAGGGTAAGGGACTGTATCAATGCAAGTGGGGTTCCCCAGGGGTCAGTATTAGGGCCACTGCTTTTCATGATCTATATTAACCTAGACTGGAGTGTGCAGGGCACAATTTCAAAATGCAAATGAGATATAACTTGGAAATATTGTGAACTGAGAGGAGGATAATGATAGACTTCAAGAGGATATAGAGAGGTTGGTGGAATGGGTGGACACGTGGCAGGTAAAATTTAATACAGTGAAGTGATATAATTTGGTAGAAAAAAGGAGAGGCAATATAAAATAAAAGATACAATTCTAAAGTGGTGCAGGAACACAGGGACCTGGGGGTATATGTGCACAAATTGTTGAAGGTGGCAGGACAGATTGAGAAAGTGGTTAATAAAGCATACAGGATCCTGGGTTTTATAAATAGAGGCAAAGAGTACAAAAACAAGGAAGTTATGATGAACCTTTATAAAACCCTGGTTCATCCTCACTGGAGTTTTGTGCCCAATTCTGGGCACCACACTTTAGGAAGGATACAAAGGCAGTGGAGAGGGTGCAGAAAAGATTCACAAGAATGATTCCAGGGATAAGGGACTTTAGCTATGTCAACCCGCCTGGGCTCCGTGCTGGCCCACATGATCCACCCCGACCAGTCCTGCACGGTCCCGGACCGGTCCATCGAAGATAACATCCACCTGGTCCGGGACCTGATCCATCTTTCCCAGAGGACTGGTCAGTCGGTCGCCTTTCTCACCCTCGATCAGGAGAAGGCGTTCGACAGGGTGGATCATGAATACCTTTTCGGGACTCTGTGCGCTTTCGGACTCGGGCCGCATTTTGCGGCCCGAGTCCGACTTTTATACGCCGCCGCAGAGTGTCTAGTCAAAGTTAACGGGTCCTTGACAGCGCCCCTTCGCTTTGGGAGAGGAGTGCGTCAGGGGTGCCCCATGTCCGGCCAATTGTATACCATCTGCGTGGAGCCCTTCCTGTGCCTGCTTCGCAGGAGGTTGACGAGATTGGCTCTGCGCGAGCCGGCCATGCGGGTCGTCCTCTCGGCTTCCGCTGACGACGTGCTCCTCGCAATCACAGATCCCGTTGACTTGCGGAGGATGCGCGACTGCCAGTAGACCTTTTCTGCTGCGTCCTCCGTGAGAATCAATTGGGAGAAATGTTCCGGACTCCTGGTGGGTCAGTGGCGGGTGGACTCCCTGCTGGAGGAGATGACACCTTTTGCGTGGAGCACCACGCACCTCCTCTATCTGGGAGTCCATCTTTGCCCCGCTGAGGAAGCCTGGCCGGCAAACTGGCAGGAGTTGGAGGCGAAAGTCACCGCTCGGCTGGGGCGCTGGACAGGACTGCTCCGAGTGCTTTCCTACAGGGGCCAAGCACTGGTCATAAACCAACTGGTGGCCTCCATGTTGTGGTACCGGTTGGTCACTTTGGCCCCGCCCCCTGCATTTGCCACCAAGATCCAGAAGAAACTCGTCGATTTCTTCTGGGGCAGGAGGAAACACTGGGTCTCTGCCGCGGTCCTGAGTCTCCCGATCGAGGAGGGCGGCCAGTCGCTGGTGTGCGTCCGCACCCAGGCTGCGACTCTCCGCCTTCGGACCCTGCAGAGATACCTGTACATCGAGCGTCCTCCCAGATGGTGTGCGCTGGCGACGTATTTTTTCCGCCAGTGTCACTGTATTCAAGACGTCACGCAGCTCCCGGTGGAGTCCGTTAGCCGCGCCTCTCTGAGGGAGTTGCCTGGCTTTTACCGGGATCTATTCCAAGTCTGGAACATGGTCGCCTCCAGTCAGGGTGCTCCCCCGCCGGCGGAGGAGTGCGCCTCGGTTGTCCGGGCGGCCGACTCCGGGGACAGTCTGGATGGTGGAGGAGTAGCCGAAAACCCCGGGACGCCCCTCACTGCGGGTGGCGAGGGGGCTCGGGAGTGCGGAGCGCTCCTGGCCGAGCTGACCCCTGCTTGGCCGGAACTGTTCATCGGACCCAGGCCCCGAAACCCTCCTGGGGAGCCGGTCCCGCACAACCCGAGCCGCCTCTCGGAAATGCCCTCCGTGCCATTCCAATCGGCGCGGAGGAGTTTCCTGTACGGGCTGGTCCTGCACACTCTCCACTTCCTCGCCCTCGTCAGCCGGCCGGACACGCCCTGGCGGTCCGCGTTGCCATCTGCCGGCGAGGGGAAACCCCGATGGAGGTCTCTCTATGCGGGAGTCTTCCCCCTTTACATCGGGGCCTGGGGTGGAGGTTGCTGCATAGAGCAGTCCCTTGCAATTGGCTTTTAAGTAGGTTCACGGACTCCCAGGACACCTGTACTTTCTGCGGCCTGGACGAGTCCGTGTTCCACGTATATACGGAGTGTGCGAGGTTGCAGCCCCTATTTGAGTATCTGAAGGGGCTGCTCCTCAAATTCTGGCTGCACTTCAGTTCCACGCTCCTGATCTTTGGGCACCTGGTGCAGAGGGGCTTGGGCTGGGAGGAGGATCTCCTCATCGGTCTGCTCCTGGGCCTGGCCAAGGTGGCAATTCACAGGTCCAGGCTGCGGGCCGTCGGGGGGTCCGTCCTCCCCGATTGCCTGCCCCTCTTCCGCGGTTACGTTCGCGCCCGGGTGTCCCTGGAGAAGGAGCATGCGGTGTCCGCCGGTACGCTTGAGGCCTTCCGCGACCGGTGGGCACCGCAGGGACTGGAGTGCATTGTTGACGCCGAGAATGGCATTTTAATTTGAGTTTTTTGTTTATTTATCTGGTTTTAATAAAGTTATTTAAAAAAAACTGGGGTTGGCTGCTGGCTAATTGGAGGTGCTGAGTGTATCAACGAGGTGCAGCTGACTGTTGCTGTGTGCAGAGGCTGGAGGCTGTGTGACTGCTGCAAGAGGGAGAGACTGAGGCTGAAACTAAGGATTTCCATCTGTCTTTTTGTGAGAAGAAAGCAGGAAACTAGAAGAACTGTCAGCTCTTGTGAGTTTGGGTTTTGTAGCCCTTTCATTGATTGTTGTGGGGAGGGGGAAAGGAAGAGACCGGAAGACTTTGGGTGGGTTGTTTGTTTGAACAGGGAGCTCCTGTGTTTTAACAGCATTGAATAGGAGCTCCCTCCCCACCCCAACGAGCTAGCCTGGGATAGCTGGAGCTGTCCAGGTGAAGAGACTTTCTCTTAACCTTGTAAAGCACATCGGAAGCAGAGTGTGTCTGGGCAGCTACAGCTATCCCAGGTGAAGACATCGCACCCCCTCCCACCACCAACTGGAAGAGCAGCAAAAGGACTGCCTGCATTAACACCTGCAAAGAGACTGATTCCTCCTGACCCTCCTCTCGTTCAGCCTCTCTCCCTAGCCATACCCTCCAGTCTGTGCTTTTTTGCTTTTTGCAATAATTTGTTATTTGTTATTCCTTTCTCTCTGTTTCAATTTTAATTATTTTTCTCTCATCGGTGGACGTGACTCTTCTACCCTATGGCTTCACAGCCTTGTTTGGTGGCGGGGCCCTCCTATGCTGCAGCAGCTGCTCCTGTGGCCCCGTCACCATTTAGAATATTGACAACAAAGCATGGGGTGAAGAGTTACACCCACCCTACCATGACTATTGAGGCTTGCGTTAAGGCAATGGCCAAGGTTGTCGGCCCCTCGGCCATTGTGGCAGCCTCAAAGATGTACGGGAAGGCTGTGTTCTTCCTGAAGACCGAGCGGGCGGTGTCCCTTGCCCTAAGTACGGGGCTCACAGTGGGTGGGACTTTCCTGCCAGTGGACCCTCTGGGGGCCACTGCGCAGCGGGTAATGTTGTCAAACGTCCCACCCTTCATTCCTGATGGGCTCCTCCTCCCCAACCTACACCATTTGGGGGAGGTGAGGTCGGAGATCACCCCAGTCCCGCTCGGTCTTCGGGAGCACAGCCTCCAACATGTCTACTCCTTCCGCCGCCAGCTATTCATGCAGCTGGTGCGGGAGGAGGTCTTAGAGGGCCACTTCAATGTAGAGCTCCAGGGGACGGCCTACCGCGTCTTTTGGACCACGGATGGGTCGCGGGGCCAAGTCTGCAAGGGGGTGGGGCATGTTCGTAAGAACTGCCCCAACCTCCCGGCCGCCAGCTCCACCTCGGCAGCCCAAGGTGGTTCCACAGCACCTCCTCCCACTCCCGCCACACATCCAACAGAAGAGTCGGTTCCGGAGGCTGTGGTTTTCACAGCCTTTGGCGGGGAGGGGAGTGTCCGTCCGAGTGGAAGGAAGACGCGGAGAAAAGCAAACATCAAGAGGCGCGTCCCCTGGACACTTTGACGCAACCCGAGCCTGAGCTCAGCCCAAAGCCCATTCCCACGGAATCCACCTGTCCCAGGGCTGGGCTCAGGCCCAGGGTGACTAAAAAGAAGGAGGGTGCGGAGGCCTCTAATGACATGGAGGTCTCTGAGCCTCCGCGCCCCAGTGGGAAAAAGAGGAGAAGGCACCCCTCCACAGAGGTAACAAGGGGCCCTGAGGTGCAGGGTCCATCTGTTGGAGGGGAGCTGTCTCCTGTTTAGGGTCCTCAGGTTCCCCTGACCACCACCACCAACATCAAGGCTGCAAAGTCTGGGCAGGAGCTCCCTATTCCTCAGGATGGAGGGGAGGGGGAGACACCTGTACATGTGGCCCCTCCCGGGGAAGCCAGTGAAGCCTTGCTTGTGATGGGGGAGTCTGAGGACGCCGCCCATTCTGCCACTGCCACTGGGTCGGGTGCCCTGAGAGGAGGGGAGGGCAAGGCCCCAGAGGGTCGACCCTCTCAGCCGGAGACCACCACCAACCAGGAGACACCCGACCCGGTTATAACCGAGAATGCTGCCCCATCTGCTGGGCCTGTGGGTGCTGGCGGAGCGGGAGATGGCCTCCTCTCTCCGCCTCCAGTCTCGGCTCCGGCTGGATTTCCGGAGTCGGGAACTTCTGTCTCCCCTGGACCGCTCATTGGCCTGAGGACGGAGGTGGATGGGGGTCCTGAACTGCTGGCGCCCACAGGCTCCAGTTTCACAGTAGAACCCAGAGAGGACTCCTCCGCCATCGATCCTGGGGGTGGGATCGTGACGGAGGCGGGATCAGCTGGCGCGGCCGGGTCTTCCGCCCCACAGTGTGTGGTGGGCGTGTCGGCTGCTGGCGGTGACGACCCAGAGGAGGATGGGGATTTGGTGTGGGGCACGGAGGATGACCTTGATTCCATCGCCAGTGAGATGGTGGAGTCCCCCGTGCCTCCCACTGAATCTCCTCTCATCCCCACGGCGAAACTCCGGGATTTCCTCGCAGCTTGCAGGGGTTGCCGCAATAAAGTTCAGCTGGCCCTCGGCCGTTGGTCAAATCTGCCGCTGATCATACAATCCTTCCGTGCCGCCCTTAAGATAGCGGGCAAGCGCGCGGACGTGAAACTGGTTGAGAGGTGCCGTTTTAATGTGTTCCTCAATGGGTTGCTGGGGGAGTGGAGGGCCAGGTGCACTTCCACTCCCTCCTCACAGTGAGGTGTTGGTGACGGGTTTTAACTACCTTTGACATGAAGATAACCATAGCCAGCCTCAACATCAACGGCAGCAGGAGGTCTCACCGCAGATTTCACAATCTCTCAGTCCTCAGGGAAGGGAGATAGGCGGTGAACTTTCTGCAGGAAACCCACACCGTTCCGGGAGACGAAGCCACCTGGCTCCTGGAGTGGCAGGGTGGGGTCTACATGAGTCACCTCACCCCTATTTCTAGTGGGGTGGCTATCTTGTTGGCCCCGACTTTTCAGCCAGAGATCTTGGGGTCAAGGAGCTAGTGCCGGGCCGCTTGCTCCACCTCGCCGTTCGCCTGGGTAGCGTGCTGCTCCACTTTGTGAACGTGTACGCGCCCAGGCCCGGCGCGTTGCAAGCGCGCTTCTTTGAAGAAGTGTCCGCTCTCTTGAGCGGCGAGTGCATCATCCTCGGGGGGGATTTTAACTGCACCCTCGAGGTGGGGGATCGCTCCGGTCCCCAGCGCGGCCAAGCGTCGGTGGAGAAGTTGAGGGGACTGATCAGCTCCCTTAACTTGGTGGACGTCTGGCGGAATCTCCATCCCGACTCCAGCGCCTTCACGTGGAGGTCTGGAGGAGGGGGGTCGCGAATCGACCGCCTCTACGTTTTGCAGGCGTACGTCTCCCGCGTCTCGGCGGCCTCCATGCGGCTGGTGCCGTGCTTGGACCACCGCCTGGTGTGGGCGGAGTTCACTCCGCTCCGCACGCGGGCTGGGTCCGCGTACTGGCACTTTAACAACCGGCTGCTGGAGGACGAGCGATTTCGGGACTCGTTCTGTCGATTCTGGGCTGACTGGAGAAAGAAGCAGGGGGGCTTCCCCTCCTTGAGGCTATGGTGGGATGTGGGCAAGACTCACATCCGCGTCTTCTGTCAGGAGTACGCGAAGAGGTTGACCAAGAGGCGGGAAGTCGAGATTGGGCGCCTAGAAGGGAGGTGCTCGACTTGGAGTCCCGCCTCGGTCATGCCGTCGCGGACCCGGCCCTGTGGCAGGCGTACAAAGAGAAGAAGGGCGCGCTGAGGGACCTGCAGCTCATAGGGTCCCGAGGCGCGTACGTGAGGTCACGGATCCAGATCCTGGAAGATTTGGACCGTGCCTCACCCTTCTTCTACTCGCTGGAAAAATGGCAGGGGGTCCATAAGCAGCTCGTCGAGCTGCTGGCCGAAGACGGATCCTCCATCACGGATCCGGAGGGAATGGACCTCCTGGTCCGTACTTATTACAGTGCGTTGTTCTCTCCGGATCCATCCAGCGAGGATGCGTGCTGAGTTTTGTGGGAGGACTTGCTGCAGGTCAGCCCGGAGGGCGCCGAAGGATTGGAGGCTCCGCTCACGTTGGCGGAGCTGACTGGCGCCCTCCACCAGCTCTCAAGGTGCAAATCCCCAGGGCTGGATGGGTTGACCGTGGAGTTCCTCAGGGCATTCTGGGACGTCCTGGGGGACGATTACGCGCGGGTCCTGGGGGAAAGCCTGGCGACCGTGGAGATGCCCCTTTCGTGGCGCAGGGCGGTCATCGTCCTGCTGCCAGAGAGGGGCGATCTCCGCCTGCGTAAAAACTGGCGTCTGGTCTCCCTCCTCAGCACGGATTATAAGATCTTTGCCCGGGCTATGTCTACCCGCCTGGACTCTGTGCTGGCCCACATGATCCACCCCGACCAGTCCTATACGGTCCCGGGGCCGGTCCATCCAGGGCAACATCCACCTGGTCCGGGACCTGATCCATCTTTCCCAGAGGACTGGTCAGTCGGTCGCCTTTCTCTCCCTCGATCAGGAGAAGGCGTTCGACAGGGTGGATCACGAATACCTTTTCGGTATCTGCGCGCAGGGACTGGAGTGCATTGTCGACGCCGAGAATGGCATTTTAATTTGAGTTTTGTTTATTTCTGGTTTTAATAAAGTTATTTTAAAAATATAAGTATGTTTATAAAGGGGGCCTGAGGAATAAAGGCCCCCTCGACATAGAATATATAAAAGGGGCCTGGGGTATAAAGGCCACCTTAAAAAAAAAAGGGGTTAGAAGAAAAATAGAAAAAAAAAACGGGGTTAGATACAGAGTAAAGCTCCCTCTACACTGTCCCCATCAAACACTCCCAGGACAGGAACAGCACGGGGTTAGATACAGAGTTAAGCTCCCTCTACACTGTCCCATCAAACACTGATTAATGAGCCTGAATTTGATAGCAATCTAATGGTAAGGGAATACCTAGCAAACAGTGACCGTAATATGATAGAATTCAATATTAAGTTTGGGAGGGAGAAGGATTATTGAGGTCTTCAGTTTGGATTAGGCTGAATTGGAGGAACGAGGCTGGCATTTGCCACAGTAGTCTGGGTAGATCTATTAATGGATAAAATTATGATGAGCATTGGGCAGTGTTTAAAAGGGTATTTGGTAGAGTACACGACCAGACAGATCCCTGGAGGGCCAGAGGTCTATGTGTGTTATTAAACAACCATGGTCAACAAGGGAAATGAGTGATAGTATAAAATGGAAAGAAAATGTTAGGAAGTGCAGAGATCCCAAGACTGGGAAAGACAGGAAGAACAGCAAAGAGATGCAAAGAAAGTAATTAGTGCTGCAAAAAGGGAATTTGAGAAAAAGTTTGCGAGGAATAGCAAGGAAAAAACTATCAATATATTAAGAGAAAGAGAGTGTCTAAGGGTAATGTGTGCCCCATAAAGACACAAACAGGTGAAATAAGGAAATGGTAGAGTTACTAAATAGTTAATTTGTTTTAGCAGGCACTGGAAAGGAAGAGAATAAAATATCCCGAGGCACAAGGAAAACCAGAAATAAATCAACGGGAGGGACAAACCAGACTCAAGTTTAAAAAAAAGATAGTGACAGAGAAATTAAGAGATTAAAGATTAATGAATCTTCAGAGCCTGATAGTTTCCACCCATGATATTAAAAGAAGTCAGTAAGGAATTGTAGACGGGTTCGTAATGAACTTCCAAATCTCGATTTAGGATCTGTTCTCTTAGATTGTAAAATTGCCAATGTCGTGCCTCTATTTATGAAGATTAGGAGAGATAAACTAGGAAATTATGAGGCTATTAGTCTAACACCTATTGTGGGGAGGGTTCTGAAATTTGTGATATAACAACTTGCATTAAGATAACACATTCAATGTGGTAAAACACCCAAGGTGCTTCACAGAAATGTTATCAAACAAAATTTGACACTGAGCCACATAAGGAGATATTAAGACAGTTGACCAAAAGCTTAGTCAAAGAGGTAGATTTGAAGGAGCATCTTAAAGGAGGAGAGAGAGGTAGCAATGCGGAGAAAAGAGAAAAGAAAGATTTGCATTTCTATAGCACCTTTCACAACCTCAGGATGTCCAAAAGTGCATTGCAGCCAATGAAATTTAGTCACTGTTTTTATTTTATTCGTTCGGGGGATGTGGGTGTCGTTGGCAAGGCCAGCATTTATTGCCCAATTCCTAATTGCCCTTGAGAAGGTGGTGGTGAGCTGCCTTCTTGAACCGCAGCAGGCCATGTGGTGTGGGAAACCTGGCAGTCAACTTGTGCACAGCAAGCTCCCACAAATGGCCATGTGTTAATGACCAGATAATCGTTTTTTAGTGATGTTGAGTAGTACCACTTCCTCAGTACTGCACTGGAGAGTCGGCCTTGGTTTTTGTGTTCAAGTCTCTGGAGTAGGTCCTGAACACATAACCATCTGACTCAGAGGCAAGGCTGTTACCCATTGAGGTTTAGGGAGGGAATTCCAGAGCTTGGGGCCCAGGCAGCTGAAGGCACGGCCACCAATGGTGGATCGATTAAAATCGGGGATGCTCAAGAGGCCAGAATTAGAGGAGCACAGGGATCTCAGAGGAGAGAGGTGTGGGGCTAGAGGAGATTACTGAGATAGGGAGGGACAAGGCCATGGAGAGATTCAAAAATAAGGATGAAAATTTTAAAATCGGGGCATTGCCGGACCGGGAACCTGTATAGGTCAGCGAGCACAGTGCGTGATCAATGAACAGGACCTTTTTTTGAATTCATTCATGGGATGTGGGCGTCACTGGCCAGGCCAGCATTTATTGCCCATCCCTAATTGCCCTTGAGAAGGTGTTGGTGAGCTGCCTTCTTGAACCACTGCAGTCCATTTGGGGTAGGTATACCCACAGTGCTGTTAGAAAGGGAGTTCCGGGATTTTGACCCAGCGACAGTGAAGGAATGGCAATATAGTTCCAAGTCAGGATGGTGTGTGACTTGGACAGGAACTTGCAGGTGGTGGTGTTCCCATGCATCTGCTGCCCTTGTCCTTCTAGTTGGTAGAGGTCGCGGGTTTGGAAGGTGCTGTCTAAGGAGCCTTGGTGCATTGCTGCAGTGCATCTTGTAGATGGTACACACTGCTGCCACTGTGCGTCGGTGGTGGAGGGAGTGAATGTTTGTTGATGGGGTGCTGATCAAGCAGGCTGCTTTGTCCTGGATGGTGTTGAGCTTCTTGAGGGTTGTTGGAGCTGCACCCATCCAGGCAAGTGGAGAGTATTCCATCACACTCCTGACTTGTGCCTTGTAGATGGTGGACAGGCTTTGGGGAGTCAGGAGGTGAGTCGCTGCAGGATTCCTAGCCTCTGACCTGCTCTTGTAGCCATGGTATTTATATGGCTACTCCAGTTCAGTTTCTGGTCAATGGTAACCCCCAGAATGTTGATAGTGGGGGATTCAGCGATGGTAATGCCATTGAATGTCGTGGGGAGATGGTTAGATTTTATCTTGTTGGAGATGGTCATTGCCTGGCATTTATGTGGCGTGAATGTTACTTGCCACTTATCAGCCCAAGCCTGGATATTGTCCAGGTCTTGCTGCATTTTTACACGGACTGCTTCAGTATCTGAGGAGTCGTGAATGATGCTGAACATTGTGCAATCATCAGCAAACATCCCCACTTCTGACCTTATGATTGAAGGAAGGTCATTGATGAAGCAGCTGAAGATGGTTGGGCCTAGGACACTACGCTGAGGAACTCCTGCAGTGATGTCCTGGAGCTGAGATGATTGACCTCCAACAACCATAACCATCTTCATTTGTGCTAGCTAGGTATGACTGCAGCCAGCGGAGGGTTTTCCCCCTGATTCCCATTGACTCCAGATTTGCTTGGGTGTGAGTTAGGACACAAGCAGCAGAGTTTTGGATGAGCTGGTTTATTCAGGGTGAAAGACGGAAGAGCTAAATAGTCAAGTCTAGAGGTAACAAAGGCATGGATGAGGAACTGAGCATTTGAATAAATGCAAACTGATCATAGAGAGCTAGCTGGCATTGGTAAAATGTCACACATAAGAAAGCTAGTTGAATTTTCTGAGGAGTTCAGTAACATGGTAAATAGGACAGTGTCTACTCTATAGATGTTATTGATCTGGACTTCGAGAATGCATTCAACAAGGTTCCACATTGGAAATTGTGAACAAAAATGAGAGCATATGGAATTGTAGGCAACGCATTGGCTTGGATAAGGTATTGATTGGGGTGGGGGAAGAGACAGAGAGTAGAGATAATGGGTGCATATTCCAATTGGCAGGACGTGACTAGTGGTGTCTCTGTACTGGGGCCTCAGCTTTTCATGATATTAATAAATGACTTGGATGAGGCATAGGAAAATGTATATCTAAGTTTGCTGATGACAGTAAGATAAGGAGCACAGTACATAGATGGGAGCAGAAAGGGACAAAAGGTCAAGTTGGCACCTTTGCAGATTATTTCCTGATGTTAACTTATAGATAGGGATTAACTAGTGTCGTGGGTATATAATTGGACATTAATCCACAGGTCTTGAGTTCAAATTCTACTGAGTGAGAGATTAGAATTCAGTTTTTAAAAGCTTTCAGATTGTTGCAACTGGTTTATTAATATCCTTTAGGGAAGGAAATCTTCTGTCCTCACCCAAACTGGCCTCTGTGTGAATCCAGTCCCATACCAACTTTTAACTGCCTTGTGAAGAAGCCGAGCAAGCTCCTGATTTGGACAATAAATATTCATCCTGAGCAACAACCACATTTACCAAATTCAATTCCACGAGATGCTATGATGGGATTTCAACTCATCAACTCTGCAGAATCACGTCACAACCCTCTCCCATCTGCCATATTCCTCCTATCGTTGAATAGCCTGCTGGCATTCACTGTCTTGGCTAACAACAACTCACATTTATATAGCACCTTTAAACATACTAAAAACATCCCAAAGTGCTTCATAGTAATCAGATAAAATCTGACACTGAGCCACAAAAGGAGACATTGGAATTAAACACTAAAGTAAAAGCAAAATACTGCAGATACTGGAATTCTGAAATAAAAACGAAAAATGCTGGAAATACCTAGCAGGTCTGGCAGCATCTGTGGAGAGAGAAGCAGAGTTAATGTTTCAGGTCAGTTGCGATGAAAGGTCACTGACCTACATAGAAACATAGACATAGAAAATAGTAGCAGGAGTAGGCCAATCGGCCCTTCGAGCCTGCTCCGCCATTTATTTATTTAGAGATACAGCACTGAAACAGGCCCTTCGGCCCACCGAGTCTCTGCCGACCAACAACCACCCATTTGTACTAATCCTACATTAATCCCATATTCCCTACCACATCGCCACCATTCTCCTACCACCTACCTACACGAGGGGAATTTACAGTGGCCAATTCGCCTATCAACCTATCATTCATTATGATCATGGCTGATCATCCAACTCAGTAACCTGTTCCCGCTTTCCCCCCATATCCTTTGATCCCTTTCACCCAAAGAGCTATATCTAACTCCTTCTTGAAAACATACAATGTTTTGGCCTCAACTGCTTTCTGTGGTAGCAAATTCCACAGGCTCACCACTCTCTGGGTGAAGAAATTTATCCTCATCTCAGTCCTGAAAGGTTTACCAAATATCCTTAGAGTATGACCCCTGGTTCTGGACTCCCCCACCATCGGGAACATCCTTCCTGCATCTACCCTGTCAAGTCCTGTTAAAATTTTATAGGTTTCTATGAGATCCCCCCTCACTCTTCTGAACTCACTGGGGTACAGTTCCACACGAACTGACTCTCAGCGAGGTACAGTTCCACACGCACTGACTCTCACTGGGGTACAGTTCCACACGCACTGACTCTCACTGGCTGCAGTTCCACACGCACTGACTCTCACTGGGGTACAGTTCCACACGCACTGACTCTCACTGGGGTACAGTTCCACAAGCACTGACTCTCACTGGGGTACAGTTCCACACGCACTGACTCTCACTGGGGTACAGTTCCACACGCACTGACTCTCACTGGGTACAGTTCCACACGCACTGACTCTCACTGGGGTACAGTTCCACATGCACTGTCTCTCACTGGGGTACAGTTACACACGCACTGTCTCTCACTGGGGTACAGTTCCACACGCACTGACTCTCACTGGGGTACAGTTCCACACGCACTGACTCTCACTGGGGTACAGTTCCACACGCACTGACTCTCACTGGGGTACAGTTCCACATGCACTGTCTCTCACTGGGGTACAGTTCCACAAGCATTGACTTTCACTGGGGTACAGATCCACACAAACTGACTCTCACTGGCATACAGTTCCACAAGCACTGACTCTCACTGGGGTACAGCTCCACACACACTGACTCTCATAGGGTACAGTTCCACACACACTGTCTCTCACAGGGTACAGTTCCACACACACTGACACTCACTGGGATACAGTTCCACAAGCACTGACTCTCACTGTGGTACAGTCCCACACACACTGACTCTCACTGGGGTACAGTTCCCCACGCACTGACTCTCACTGGGGTACAGTTCCACAACAATGACTCTCACTGGGGTACAGTTCCATAGTGTGTCTTTCTCTCAACCTAAGCCTCTGTCTTTTACTTGCACTTTTCAGGATAGTCCGAAACACTAACTGTCCCTTCTCTTAGCAGATTTTGAGTGACTTTGAGTGCACCCTCTCCTCAACCTTGGTGCCATAGTCCTCACTAACACAATGACTGTGTCTCACTCTGTGTTCCCCCGGTACAGCCCTCATCTCTGCTCCCTTAAGTCCAAGGGATGCAAACTTGAACAGATATGGTGGACAACTGCTTTAATCATCCACTGCCAGGTCTGGCTGGACCACATAAACCGTTATCGGGTCCTGCTCTCGTCTGCTAAAACTGTTCACCCATCACCCCTTTGCTCACCGACCTACGTTGGTTCCCGGTCAACAACCTGTTCACTGATGCTAAGTTTGGGTTCTGCCAGGATCACTCAATGCCTGACCTCATTGTAGCCTTGGTCCAAACATGGACAAAAGAGGTGAGGTGAGAGTGATTGCCCTTGATTTCTTTTATTCGTTCTTGGGATGTGGGCATCCTTGGCTAGGCCATCATTTATTGCCCATCCATATATGCCCTTGAAAAGATGGTGGTGAGCTGCCTTCTTGAACTGCTGCAGTCCTTGCGGTGCAGGTACACCAACCATGTGGTTCGAAAGGGAGTTCCAGGATTTTGACCCAGCAACAGTGAAGGAACGGCGATATAGTTCCAAGTCAGGATAGTGTGTGACTTGGACAGGAACTTGCAGGAGGTGGTATTCCCATGCAACTACTTCCCTTGTCCTTCAAGGTGGTCGAGGTTGTAGGTTTGGAAGGTGCTGTCGAAGGAGACTTGGTGAGTTGCTCAAGTGCATATTGTATATGGTAAACTCTGCTGGTACTGTGCATTGATGGTGAAGGGAGTGAATGTTGAAGGTGGTGGATGGGGTGCCAATCAAGTGGGCTGCTTTGTCCTGGATGGTGTCGAGCATCTTGAATGTTGTTGAGCTGCACCCATCCAGGTAAGTGGAGAGTATTCCATCACACTCCTGACTTGTGCCTTGTAGAACTGAGGAACTCCTGCAGTGATGGCCTGGGACTGAAATGATTCACCTCCAACAACCACAACCATCTTCCTCTGTGCTAGGTATGATGCCAACCAGTGGAGAGGCTATCAAGGCAGCATTTAACAGAGTATGGCATCAAGGAGCCCTAGCCAACTTGAAGTCAATGGGAATCAGGGGAATGTTCTCCGCTGGTTGGCATCATGCCTAGCGCAAAGGAAGATGCTTGTGGTTATTGGAGGCCAGTTATCTCAGCCGCAGGATATCACTGCAGGAGTTCCTCAGGGTAGTGTCCTAGGCCCAACAATCTTCAGCTGCTTCATCAATGACCTCCCTCAATCATAAGGTCAGAAGTGAGGATGTTCGCTGATGATTGTACAATATTCAGCAGCAATCACCAGACTCCTCAGATACTGAAGCAGTCTATGTCCACATGCAGCAAGACCTGGAAAACATTCAAGCTTGGGCTGATAAGTGGCAAGTTACATTCGTGCCACACAAGTGCCAGGCAATGACCATCTCCAACAAGAGAGAATCTAACCATCTCCCCTTGACATTCAATGGCATTACCATCGCTGAATCCCCCACTATCAACATCCTAGGGGCTACCATTGACCAGAAACTGAACTGGAGTAGCCATATAAATACCGTGGCTACAAGAGCAGGTCAGAGGCTGGGAATCCTAAGGCGAGTAACTCACCTCCTGACTCCCTAAAGACTGTCCAGCATCTACAAGGCACAAGTCAGGAGTGTGATGGAATACTCTCCACTTGCCTGGATGAAGGTGGTTCCAACAACACTCAAGAACCTAAACACCATCTAGGACAAAGCAGCCCGCTTGATTGGCACCCCATCCACCACCTTCAACATTCACTCTCTCCACCACCGACGCACAGTGGCAGCAGTGTGCACCATCTACAAGATGCACTGCAGCAACGCACCAAGGCTCATTCAACAGAACCTTCCAAACCCGCAACCTCTAGATGCATGGGAACACCACCACCTGCAAGTTCCCCTCCAAGCCACACACCATCCTGACTTCGAACTATATCGCCGTTCCTTCACTGTTGCTGGGTCAAAATCCTGGAACTCCCTTCCTAACAGCACTGTGGGTGTACCTACCCCACATGGACTGCAGCGGTTCAAGAAGGCAGCTCACCACCACCTTCTCAAGGGCAATTAGGGATGGGCAATAAATGCTGGCCTGGCCAGCGACGCCCACATCCTATGAATGAATTTTAAAAAAGCAATGCCTCAATTTTTAAATTCTCATCCTTGTTTTCAAATCCTTCCACAGCCTTGCCCCTCTTTCTCTATGTAATTGCCTCCAGCTCCACAATACTCTACAGATCCCTCCGTTCACCTAATTCTGCATCCCCGATTTTCATCACTGCACTATTGGAGGTTATGCCTTCAGCTGCCAAGGCTCAAAGCTCTGGAATACTCTCCCTACACCTTTCTGCCCCTCTGTACTTCACTTTCCTCCTTTAAGAAGGTCCTTAAAACCTACCTCTTTATCAAGTGTTTTATCAACTGCCCTTATATTGCCTTATGTGACTCAGTGGCATATTTTCTTTTATAATGCCCTTGTGAAGTGTCTTGGGATGTTTTATGTTAAAGGTGCTGTAAGTTTTTGTTGCTTCTGACATTTTCCATTTTGATTCCCAGCACCTGCAGTTTTATTTCCTTAAAGAATGACTCCTGCAGAAAACAAGGATGGAGCCCATTGTGGCTCCTGCTGACCATGCAGCATGAGCAAATGGACCTGGGCAGATTCTGGTCACTGACCACCTCCAGACGCTTACCCATTGTCTCTCGAGATAATGGCACAGTGGCGCAGTGGTTAGCACCGCAGCCTCACAGCTCCAGGGACCCGGGTTCGATTCCGGGTACTGCCTGTGTGGAGTTTGCAAGTTCTCCCTGTGTCTGCGTGGGTTTTCTCCGGGTGCTCCGGTTTCCTCCCACAAGCCA
This sequence comes from Heterodontus francisci, assembly GCF_036365525.1. NCBI lineage: Eukaryota > Metazoa > Chordata > Chondrichthyes > Heterodontiformes > Heterodontidae > Heterodontus > Heterodontus francisci. Next base: position 87,992,669 of record NC_090389.1, on the reverse strand, counting down.
AAAGACTTGCAGGTTGATAGGTAAATTGGCCATTATAAATTGTCACTAGTATAGGTAGGTGGTAGGGAAATATAGGGACAGGTGGGGATGTTTGGTGGGAATATGGGATTAGTGTAGGATTAGTCTAAATGGGTGGTTGATGTTCGGCACAGACTCGGTGGGCCGAAGGGCCTGTTTCAGTGCTGTATCTCTAATCTAATCTAATCATAAGGAGGCCAAAGAATTCATAGATAGATAGAATAAGCGACCAGAATCTGCCCAGGTCCATTTGCTAATGCTGCACTACCTGTGGGCGTACAGTAGATGGCAGACCTGAGCAGTGCTCAGGCGCAGAGACGATTCCTGAATATTCCCTATCAGGAAAAGATGAAGGGAGCAAACATCTTCCATGTGAACCACTTTAATTTAAAATACCTTCAACAGGATAAAATATCCCAAGGCCTTCAGAGGAGCGTTATAAAGCAAAATTTGACACCGAACCACATAAGGCAATATTAGGATAAATTGCACCAAAAATCATCAGAAAAGTATTTATATAGCGCCTTTCACAACCTCAGGACATCCCAGGGCTTCAGAAGCAATGAAATATTTTTGTTGTTGTAATGTAGGAAGTGCAGCAATTTGCACATAGCAAGATCCCACAAACAGCAATGAAACAATGTCAGATAAACTGTGATATTCAGCATGATGCTCACCACCCCTTCATTTGGGTGGATGCAGGAGCTGTCTGTCTTGGTTATGGAAATGAAGAGAACCATAGAAAAAGTACAGCACAGGAGGAGGCCATTCAGCCCATCGTGTCAGTGCCAGCTGAAAAAACTTGTCGCCTGCTCTAATCCCACCTTCCAGCACCTGGCCCGTAGCCATGCAGGTTAGCCTTCAGGTACCCTTCAAAAGAAAGGAGGGTTTCTGCCTCCACCACCGTTCCTGGCAATGAATTCCAGACACCCACCACCCTCTGGGTGAAAAGGTTTTTCCTCATGTTCCCTCTAATCCTATCAATTACCTTAAATCTGTGCCCAATAATTGATCTCTCCACCAGGGGAAACAGGTCCTTCCTACCTACTCTTTCTAGGCCCCTCATAATTTTGTACATCTCAATTTACTCACCCCTCAGCCTCCTCTGTTCTAAGGAAAACAACCCTAACCTATCCAATCTTTCCTCATAGCTGCAACTTTTTTAGGCCCTGGCAACATTCTTGTAAATCTCCTCTGTACTCGCTCCAGAGCAATTCTGTCCTTCCTGTAATGTGGTGACCAGGACTGTACACAATACTCCAGCTGTGGCCTAACCAGTGTTTTATACAGTTCCAACATCATAGAACAGTACAGCACAGTACAGGCCCTTCGGCCCACGATGTTGTGCCAACCCTTTAACCTACTCTAAGATCAAACTACCTACATACCCTTCATTCTACTATCATCCATGTACCTATCCAAGAGTCGCTTAAATGTCCCTAATGTATCTGCTTCTACTACCACCGCTGGCAGTGCATTCCACGCACCCATCACTCTCTGTGTAAAGAACCTACCTCTGACATCTCCCTGAAACCTTCCTCCAATCACCCTAAAATTATGCCCCCTGCTGATAGCCCTTTCCACCCTGGGAAAAAGTCTCTGGCTATCCACTCTATCTATGCCTCTCATCATCTTGTACCCCTCTATCAAGTCACCTCTCATCCTTCTTCGCTCCAATGAGAAAAGCCCTAGCTCCCTCAACCTTTCTTCATAAGACATGCCCTCCAGTCCAGGCAGCATCCTGGTAAATCACCTCTGCACCCTCTCTAAAGCTTCCACATCCTTCCTATGAGGCGACCAGAACTGAACACAATATTCCAAGTGTGGTCGAACCAGGGCTTTATAGAGCTGCAGCATAACCTCGCGGCTCTTAAACTCAATCCCCCTGTTAATGAAAGCCAACACACCATACGCCTTCTTAACAACCCTATCAACTTGGGTGGCAACTTTGAGCGATCTATGGACATGGACCCCAAGATCCCTCTGTTCCTCCACACTACCAAGAATCCTGTCTTTAAGCCTGTATTCCGCATTCAAATTCAACCTTCCAAAATGAATCACTTCACACTTTTCCAGGTTGAACTCCATCTGCCACTTCTCAGCCCAGCTTTTGTATTCTATACCTCGGCCATTAAAGAAAAGCATTCCATATTCCTTCTTCACCACTCTATCTACCTGTCCTGCCACCTTCAGGGACCTGTGGACATGCACTCCAAAGTCTCTCACTTCTTCTACCCCTCTCAATATCCCAAAAATTGTGTATTCCCTCACTTTATTCGTCCTTCCCAAATGCATTAACTAATGTAATAGGAACTGTTTATAGTCAGAGTGTGCGCTAAAACAGCTTGCACAGCCAGAGATTGCTGCGACTCAATGAGGGAGAAAAGCAGATACTGCTTTCTTGCAAAAATGACCCAACATCTTACTGTCCATCAGCCAACAGACAGGATCAAGAGGGAAAGCAGCAGGTAGTGTGTATGCCTGGAACTGAACTGTGAATTCTGTACAGGATTACCAAGAGATGTATATACAGAGGGTGGGGTGGAATCACACCGGGGACAGGAGCAGGTCATTCAGCCCTTCAAGCATGCTAGACCATTCAATTAGCAGATACACATGGTCAAGATCGGACGGGTCTGCCCGTTCCAGGATTGACTTCCTGTTTGTGTCCCGTGCTGTCACGGTCGGATCCACCGACGTCAAGCCGGTGTTCTTCTCCGACCACTGCCTCTTACTGGCCGACTGTCACTTACAGGATGACCAGCGGGTTGGCAGAGGGACATGGAAGCTCAATGCGACACTGCTGACCCCAGAGAACGTTGAGGAACTCAAAAGGGATTACAAAGGTTGGAGGACCGTGAAACCCCTCTTTGAGTCTCCAGTTCACTGGTGGGAAGCGATAAAGGAGAACATCAAGAGGTTCTTCATCCACAAAGGTGTTCAGAAGGCGAGAGAGAGACAGAGGGAACTGTCCCGACTCCAGAAAATTATGCAAAATCTACTCCGGTTGCAGTCAATGGGGGTCGAGGTCAAGGAGGACCTCCAAGAGGTGAAGAGCCAGCAGGCCTCGCTCTTTGCCAAGGAGGCCTCCAAGATCATCTTCCGGTCCAGAGTCCGCTCCATCGAGCAGGATGAGACGTGCTCGCGTTACTTCTTCCAAAAGGTACACAGAGAGAGCTCTGTTATCAGCAGCCTGAAGGAAGAAGATGGCTCGGTAACGTCTTCGCAGTCCGACATACTAAGGATCAGCAAATCCTTTTATGCTGGGCTGTATGACGCGAAGCCCACAGACAGCAGAGCCTCCCAGTCCTTCCTGTCATCTATCACAGAGGTCCTAGATGACAGCAGGAGGGAGAGACTGGACAAGCCGCTAATTCTGGACGAGCTGACAAAGGCCGTCGAGTCTTTCGAGACGAGTAAAACCCCCGGGAGCGACGGCTTACCGGTCGAGTTGTACTCGGCCCTGTGGGACTGGGTCGGCCCGGACCTGCTGGAAGTATACAAGAGTATGCTCCTGGCCGGCAGCATGTCAGAGACCATGAGAAAAGGCATCATCACCCTCATTTACAAGCAGAAGGGGGAGAGGGCAGAAATCAGAAATTGGCGGCCCATCTCACTGCTTAATGTTGATTACAAGATTCTGTCCAAAGTCATAGCCAGTCGAGTCAAGTCTGCTCTGGAGTTGGTGATTCACCCCGATCAGACCTGTACTGTACCTGGCAGGAAGATCTCTGATAGTCTCGCGCTACTCAGGGATACGATCGCCTACATACGGGACAGGAGGGTGGACACCTGCCTCATCAGCCTGGACCAGGAGAAGGCTTTTGACAGGATATCGCACACCTACATGATGGACGTGCTTTCCAAAATGGGGTTTGGGGAGGGAATCTGCAATTGGATCCAACTGCTCTACACAAACATCAGTAGCGCAGTGTCAATCAACGGGTGGGAATCTGAAAGTTTCCCGATCAAATCTGGAGTCAGACAGGGCTGTCCTCTGTCCCCGGTCTTGTTTGTTTGCTGTATTGAACCCTTTGCTGAGTCTATTAGGAAGGATGCGAGCATAAGAGGGGTGACAATCCCAGGCAGCGGAGGCACTCAGGTCAAAACCTCCCTGTACATGGATGACGTCGCCGTCTTCTGCTCGGATCCGCTGTCCGTGCGCAGACTGATGAGCATCTGCGACCAGTTCGAACTGGCCTCGGGAGCCAAAGTTAACCACGGCAAGAGCGAGGCCATGTTCTTTGGCAACTGGGCTGACCGATCCTTTGTCCCCTTCACCGTCAGGTCAGATTACCTGAAGGTGCTGGGGATATGGTTCGGAAGGGCCGGGGCGTGCACCAAAACATGGGAGGAGCGAGTAGCCAAGGTACGACAAAAGTTGGGCATGTGGGGGCAGCGATCTCTCTCCATTGTGGGTAAGAACCTGGTCATCAGGTGCGAGGCGCTCACGTTGTTGCTCTACGTGGCGCAGGTCTGGCCCATACCCCACTCCTGCGCCGTGGCAGTCACCCGAGCCATTTTCCGCTTCGTCTGGGGATCTAAAATGGACCGGGTCCGGAGGGACACGATGTTCAAATCTCTGGACATGGGCGGGAAAAATGTACCCAACGTGGCCCTCATCCTGATGACCACCTTCGTGTGCGGCTGCATCAAGCTATGTGTAGATCCCCAGTACGCAAACTCCAAGTGTCACTACGTGCTGAGGTTCTATCTGTCCCCGGTGTTGCGAAGGATGGGCCTGGTCACATTGCCGCGGAACGCTCCGTGCAGTTGGGCGGCGCCGTACCACCTATCCTTCGTGGAGCAGTTTCTGCGGAAAAACACCTTTGACCACCGGTCCATCAGGCAGTGGTCTGCACGGAATGTCCTCAAGGCCCTACGGGAAAAGGAAACGGTGGATCCTGTCGGATGGTTCCCCGAGCAGATCACCAAGTCATTTGGCGGAATGCCTCATCACCAGAACTTTCAAACAAGCACCAAGACGTAGCTTGGCTGGTGGTGAGAAGGGCCCTCCCCGTCAGATCCTTCATGCACACCCGAAGTCTCGCCCCCTCCGCACAGTGCCCCCGCGTTGGCTGTGGTGGGGAAGAGACGGTCGCCCACCTCCTCCTGGAATGTGCCTTTGCAAAGCAGGTGTGGAAAGAGATGCAGTGGTTTTTGTCAAGGTTCATCCCAAGCAGCTCTGTAACACAGGAGTCTGTGCTCTACGGGCTGTTCCCAGGGACGCACACCGAGACAAACATCAACTGCTGCTGGAGGACTATCAATTCGGGGAAAGACGCCCTTTGGTCTGCCCGAAACTTGCTGGTCTTCCAGCGCAAAGAGTTGTCCACCACCGAATGTTGCAGACTGGCACATTCCAAGGTCCAGGACTACGTGCTGAGGGACGCACTAAAGCTTGGGGCAGCCGCAGCAAAGGCTCAATGGGGAAAGACCACAGTGTAAGGTTCCCCCACCAAGCTAGACTGAGGGGCTGGATCCATGGGAAACCCCTCGAACTGTATCGTTAATATTCTCAATTGCTGTAAATGTAAAACTGTAATTGACATGACAATTGTGAAACGGAAGGGTTGGGAAGAAACTCATGACATTATTGAAAGAAACAGATCTCTTTTGCAATGTTTGTATTTTTTCGTGCTGTTTGGAAACTGTTTGGCAATGTAATTTTTACAGATTTTTATGAATAAAGTATATTTTGGGAAAAAAAAATTAGATTACAACTAACTGCCGTTAATCTGATGCAAGGTCAGACCTGAAACTTAACTCTGTTTCTCTCTCCACAGATGCTGCCTGACCTGCTGAGTATTTCCAGCATTCAGTTTTTATTGTCATTACTTCATTTCTTACCGAATTAAAACCCATCAATCTCAGTTTTGATAGTTTTAGTTGACCCCTCCCCCTGTATCCAGTTTTTTTTTAAAAGAGGTAAGTTCCAGAATTCCACTAGTCTTTGTGGGTGACAAAGTGCTTCCCGACCTCACTCCTGAACTAGTCTGCCACAGGGAGGCCAAAGTAGGCGAGTAGTAGGGAGAAAAAAAAACAGTCCAGTGTTCTTGACTTTTGAAAACATTTATTTTGTATACTACACGGTTGTAGGTTTAGTTACAGCGTTAAACATCTCCACAGTTCTGACATTATATAAACTGCTCAATACTTGGTTCAAGAAATGCGCTTGGGAACATGAAAATCTCAAAACAAAGGACCGCCGCTTTCCCCTTGGATCCCCCTTGGCAGTGTAATGTCCAATATAAATCGTTCTGAACCCGAAACAAGAAAGGCACATGGCGAGATCCATGCAGTGCGCGGGTCACACTGGGTTACAAAGTCAAGACAACCTGAACTGAGTCGGACCAGGCTAAAACCGTCCAGTGATTATCGCCTTGCATTTAGCAAAGAACAGGAAAGCACTTTGCAAACAGCTCAGATGGTTTTCAAAAATATGCAAGGAATGGGGAAGCAAATGCATTCTCAGCTTTGGTCCCTTTTTTGCATTTCAGGTACAAACTCCTTTTATTTCCTGGCCCTGTTGTAATTTGTCTCGAAAGGAAAACTCAAGGGGTTTAAAAACATTTAAACCCGTGCAGATAAGAATTTAAAGCAGGACTTTACAGATTGAAGAGGGCATTTCAGCCGCCAATCAGCGCCGAGATCACACTCTCGCCTCGAGTGTAACTAACTGTTTTGGTTACATAGTGATTGGCTGACAGCATTACCATGGCAACAGAGGATCAGCAAATCAGCGGGTTCCTCTAAAATTTAAAACAGCAATAAAACGATCGGGTGGACCAGAAACAGCTGCGGGAACAAAAAAAAAAATTTGAAAATACCAGCCGAATTTTTTTGTCCAAAAAAAAAAAAAAAATCGAACTTCGAATTATTTATTCCTATCGCGGTTTTTTGTTTTAAAAATGAATGGGTCAAAAATCTAATAACCCATTTGAAAAAAAAAACCAAATTGCATCCCCGTGATCCAAAGTCAAATTATTAGGGTCCGAATTGAAGATACAGTTCAGTTTCATTCCCTAAAAGTTTTCCAAAATAAATTGTCAAAAAAATTTCCACCTACAGGAAATTAACTTTCTGTACCAGGTTCTTTTTACCCGAAAGGTTTGGTTATCATGATTCGTATTAACTCAGTTGTAAGCTTAGTTAATGGAAATAAAACAACAAAACTTCCAAAAACTGTCAGAATCCCGGGGTTAAAATATCATTAAACTTTGCAACAAAAAAAAAACCACAAAGAAAATCTTCCCGCGTTCTCAATAAACTCGGCGGCACATGATGGGACCACAAACTACAAAAAAATAACCTCCCTAAGGAGGTGATATACAATGACTCGAAAAAAAATGTTAATATAAAAAGTCAGCTGCTTTTTTTTTTAAATGTTGCAACAACACAAAGTCGGTTCTAAGCCTTCTTGGATTTCTTGCTGCTCCCTTTTCCTTTCTTACTCTTGCCCGAGCGACTCTTTGGGTTCTTTCTGCTCTCTGCTTTCTTGCTGCTGCCGCTTTTCTTACTGGATTTCTTGGTTGATCTGCTGCTACTGGCTGAGGATTTCTTCTTCTTGGCTGCCTGTCCAGCTTCTCCTTTCTTGGTGACCTTGAAGGAGCCGTTTGCCCCCTTGCCCTTCACCTGGTTCAGTGTACCATTGAGGACCAGGGCTCGCAAAGCATAGCGCAGGTAGGTGCGACCCTGCCGCTCGTTGAACCAAGGCACCATCTTCGCCTGCTTGTAGATGGTGGTGAGGGAGGAACCATTGCGAGCTCCCAGCCTCTGTACAATCTCCAGCAGCAGCGCGCTGTATTTGCCCTGCTGGTTTTTGCCCTTACCGGATTTTTTCTTCTTGGAGCCTGCCTTGGGAGCGGGGCATTTCTCCCCCTCCTCTTCGGCGGGAGCAACAGGCAGGGTTTCCACCTCTGCAGACATGGCCGGATGTTATTGCAATTGCAAAACCAAAATTGTTGCACAAAGCAAAAAAAAAACAAAACGCTAATTGCAAAGAGAAATATCGATTGCAAAAAAAATCAAAGTGAAAATTGGACTGCAGCGGCCAGCACAGACTGCTGCTGCTGCTCCTCCGCTCTTATATTCTCACTGTTCGCTCTCTGGCTGCGGAATATTTTTGCGCAGCCGCTTATTTGGGTGCTCGGAGCGAACGTAAATGAAATCATCAACAGCCCAGGCCAGGAACTGCATTAACTTGTGCTTCTTGCATCGCCTTTCCGCCGGCTTCTCGCCCGAACCCGGGGCCGGATTGCACCGGGGGTCAGGCAGGCTTGCAGCCCAGGCTGTTTTCTGCCGGATGCACGGGGCGGGCAGCGGATCCGCAAACTGCAAAGGTAAAATATCCTGCAACTAACACCGGCTCCCCATGCACACCAGGCGCCTAGAGATGGGGGTCGCCCCTTTAAGCGGGCTTTTGGAACCCACCCGGGGGTTGCATCCTGATCAAAGCAGCAGCCGGGTGTAAAAGAGAGGGTGCACCGGCTGTCCGGCTCACATTTACCCTCTTTAGGTGCAAAACATTACAATAAATTGCATTTTAATTTGTTGCAACTAACACAGTGCGCGCCCCCACGCGGCCGCTCACGGAAAGGCGGCTCTGATTTTTGGGTGAGTTACAATTTCTGCATGAAATCAGCATCTAAAAAGATACAGATAATCTGCATGCAAATCTCCCTCTCTCTCTCTCTCGATCAATCTGCTTTAGAAATGATTCCTGATCATTTAAAAATATTTTCTCCACTTTATTTCAAGTTGTGTTCTGCCAACTCATTTCTGCCAATCTTTAAAATATCAAGTTCCCTGGAAATCCGAGTTGATCGACAATAATGCAATTTCGAGATGTCACAATCTGCTGCATTTTTTTTCATCATGGAGATTCTGCGGGGATTTGTTCTGTGAAACTGGCCTTTAAGCTGCGCTGAGAATGTGTCTGTTTTTCAGAAGTTATTTTGTAAGAGCGGGCGTGGGGTTTTAAAATGAAACAAGTTGGAGGTGAAATGTGTGGAGACTGATATTTAACTCGTTCCTCGCCGTCTCCTTTCGGGAAATTTTTTTTGATTTTTCAGTACAAAAAATACCTAAATTGCAATCCCTTAAATCACGGAGTTATTCCCCATTTGTGGTTAATTGATGCCGGTACCGATGGTAACAGAAAGATTTGCTCTTTCACTGTCATTACGAAGTGGCACTTTTCTCTTTTGCACTATCTCTCGGCCACTGAGTGCCGCTGTTTGTGGATATTTTTGACAGTTTTTTACAGACCACCGCCCCCACATCACCCAGTGCCAGGGCTGTGTCAAATATAGAATCACAGAATGAGGCCATTTGGCCTATTGTGCCTGTACTGGCTGTTTGAAAGAGCTATTCGATTAGTCATACGCTCTCTGCTCTTTGCCCATAGCCCTGCAAAATCTTCCTGCCCAGTATTAATCCAGTTCCCTTTTGAAAGTTACTATTGAATCTTTCAGGCAGCACGTTCCAGATCACAACAACTCACTGTGTCAAAAACCTCAGCGCTCCTTTTTTTGGCAATTGTCTTGTCCTCTGTTTATCGACACACCCACAGTGAAAAATCGTTCCTTTATTTACTCCACAAAACCCCACATAATTTTAAACACCTTGATTAAACCACCCCCACCCCACTTAACCTTCTCAGCTCAAACTAAAAAGACTGATGGTGCTTCACAGGTGTGTTATAAAGCAAGATTATAAGAACAGAGAAGATGGTAAAAGAGGGGGGGGTGTGGCATTGTTAATCAAGGAGAGTATTACAGCGACAGAAAGGACTTTTGAGGACTCGTCTACTGAGGTAGTATGGGCCGAAGTTAGAAACAGGAGAGGTGAGGTCACCCTGTTGGGAGTCTTTTATAGACCTCCAAATAGTTCCAGAGATGTAGAGGAAAGGATAGCGAAGATGATTCTCGACAGGGGCGACAGTAACAGGGTAGTTGTTGTGGGGGACTTTAACTTTCCAAATATCGACTGGAAATACTATAGTTCGAGTACTTTAGATGGGTCAGTTTTTGTCCAGTGTGTGCAGGAGGGTTTTCTGACACAGTATGTAGACAGGCCAACCAGGGGCGATGCCACATTGGATTTGGTACTGGGTAATGAACCCGGCCAGGTGTTAGATTTAGATGTAGGTGAGCACTTTGGTGATAGTGATCACAATTCGGTTAGGTTTACCTTAGCGATGGGCAGGGACAGGTATATACAGCAGGGCAAGAATTATAGCTGGGGGAAAGGAAATTATGATGCGATTAGGCAAGATTTAGGATGCGTAGGATGGGGAAGGAAACTGCAGGGGATGGGAACAATCGAAATGTGGAGCTTATTCAAAGAGCAGCTACTGCGTGTCCTTGATAAGTATGTACCTGTGAGGCAGGGAGGAAGTTGTCGAGCGAGGGAGCCGTGGTTTACTAAAGAAGTTGAAGCGCTTGTCAAGAGGAAGAAGAAGGCTTATGTTAGGATGAGACATGAAGGCTCAGTTAGGGCGCTTGAGAGTTACAAGCTAGCCAGGAAGGATCTAAAGGGAGAGCTAAGAAGAGCAAGGAGAGGACACGAGAAGTCATTGGCGGATAGGATCAGGGAAAACCCTAAGGCTTTCTATAGGTATATCAGGAATAAAAGAATGACTAGAGTTAGATTAGGGCCAATCAAGGATAGTAGTGGGAAGTTGTGTGTGGAATCAGAGGAGATAGGGGAAGCGTTAAATGAATATTTTTCGTCAGTATTTACAGTAGAGAAAGAAAATGTTGTCGAGGAGAATACTGAGATTCAGGCTACTAGGCTAGATGGGATTGAGGTTCACAAGGAGGAGGTGTTATCAATTTTGGAAAGTGTGAAAATAGATAAGTCCCCTGGGCCAGATGGGATTTATCCTAGGATTCTCTGGGAAGCTAGGGAGGAGATTGCAGAGCCTTTGTCCTTGATCTTTATGTCGTCATTGTCGACAGGAATAGTGCCGGAAGACTGGAGGATAGCAAATGTTGTCCCCTTGTTCAAGAAGGGGAGTAGAGACAGCCCTGGTAATTATAGACCTGTGAGCCTTACTTCGGTTGTGGGTAAAATGTTGGAAAAGGTTATAAGAGACAGGATGTATAATCATCTTGAAAAGAATAAGTACATTAGAGATAGTCAGCACGGTTTTGTGACGGGTAGGTCGTGCCTCACAAACCTTATTGAGTTTTTCAAGAAGGTGACCAAACAGGTGGATGAGGGTAAAGCAGTGGATGTGGTGTATATGGATTTCAGTAAGGTGTTTGATAAGGTTCCCCATAGTAGGCTATTGCAGAAAATACGGAAGTATGGGGTTGAAGGTGATTTAGAGCTTTGGATCAGAAATTGGCTAGCTGAAAGAAGACAGAGGGTGGTGGTTGATGGCAAATGTTCATCCTGGAGTTTAGTTACTAGTGGTGTACCGCAAGGATCTGTTTTGGGGCCACTGCTGTTTGTCATTTTTATAAATGACCTGGAAGAGGGTGTAGAAGGGTGGGTTAGTAAATTTGCGGATGACACTAAGGTCGGTGGAGTTGTGGATAGTGCCGAAGGATGTTGTAGGGTACAGAGGGACATAGATAGGCTGCAGAGCTGGGCTGAGAGATGGCAAATGGAGTTTAATGCGGAAAAGTGCGAGGTGATTCACTTTGGAAGGAGTAACAGGAATGCAGAGTACTGGGCTAATGGGAAGATTCTTGGTAGTGTAGATGAACAGAGAGATCTTGGTGTCCAGGTGCATAAATCCCTGAAAGTTGCCACCCAGGTTAATAGGGCTGTTAAGAAGGCATATGGTGTGTTAGCTTTTATTAGTAGGGGGATCGAGTTTCGGAGCCACGATGTCATGCTGCAGCTGTACAAAACTCTGGTGAGACCGCACCTGGAGTATTGCGAGCAGTTCTGGTCACCGCATTATAGGAAGGATGTGGAAGCTATGGAAAGGGTGCAGAGGAGATTTACTAGGATGTTGCCTGGTATGGAGGGAAGGTCTTACGAGGAAAGGCTGAGGGACTTGAGGTTGTTTTCATTGGAGAGAAGGAGGAGGAGGAGAGGTGACTTAATAGAGACATATAAGATAATCAGAGGGTTAGATAGGGTGGATAGTGAGAGTCTTTTTCCTCGGATGGTGATGGCAAACACGAGGTGACATAGCTTTAAGTTGAGGGGTGATAGATATAGGACAGATGTCAGAGGTAGTTTCTTTACTCAGAAAGTAGTAGGGGCGTGGAACGCCCTGCCTGCAACAGTAGTAGACTCGCCAACTTTAAGGGCATTTAAGTGGTCATTGGATAGACATATGGATGAAAATGGAATAGTGTAGGTCAGATGGTTTCACAGGTTGGCGCAACATCGAGGGCCGAAGGGCCTGTACTGCGCTGTAATGTTCTAAAAAAAATTCTAATTCTAATTATAAAGCAAAATTTGACGCCAAACCACGTAAGGCGATATTAGGGCAGATGACCAAAAGCTTGGTAAAGGAGGTGGGTTTTAGGAAGCATCTTACAGGAGCAAAGAGAGATAGAGAGGCAGGGAGATTTAGGGAGAGAATTCCAGAGCTTAGGGCCCAGGCAGCTGAAGGCACGGCCACCAATGGTGGAGCGATGGGAATCAGGGATGCTCAAGAGGCCAGAATTGGAGAAGCGCGGATATCTTGGAGGGTTGTGGGGCTGGACGAGATTACAGAGATAGGGAGGAACAAGGCCATGGAGGATGTTGCTAGGAATGGAGAATTTTAGCTATGAGGAAAGATTGGATAGGCTGGGTTTGTTTTCTTCAGACGAGAGGAGGCTGAGGGGAGATTTAGTTGGAGTGTATAAAATTATGAGAAGCCAAGATAGAGTGGATAGGAAGGACCTATTGCCCTTAGCAGAGAGGTCAATTAATTGGTAGGATTAGAGGAGAGTTGAAGAGGAATTTTTCATCCAGAGGGTGGTGGGGATCTGAAGCTCACTGCATGAAAGGGTGGTAGAGACAGAAACCCTCATTGCATTTAAAAAATACTTGGATGTGCACTTGAGCTGCTGTAATTTACAGGGACATGGAGCAAGAGCTGGAAATTGGGATTAGGCTGGATAGTGCTTTTTCAGCAAGCAGAGACACAATGGGCTGAATGGCCTCCTTCTGTGTGATAAATTTTCTGTTTCTAATTTCTCCTTATTTGGCTTTTATTCTTCAAATATAGATGAGTTGCTGGGGGTTTATTACTTCCCTGGAGTTTTTGACTACGTCTAGAAGGGCACAGCACAGTAATTACCCACCTCGAAGCTATTATCAGGTAAAATTGTAAGATGAGCGTTATTTGATCGTTTGATGCTTTCATTCCTTGATTACTGAATAGTGGTGGATGGTAAATATTCACGTCTGAAGTATGTTTACCCAGATTGTGTGCAAGGCTTTGATTCCTAATGTTAATACATGTGGCTCTGCACGTGTCCTCACAGCTGCAGCTGCAGTCAGTCAACGGTTTCTATTGGAAAACACATCTAAACTTTTTTTAAAAATTATTTCACGGGGTGTCCATGTTATTGGCATTTATTGACTCTGTCTGCACTTGTCTTGAGAAGATGGTGGAAGTGGGTTATTTCCTGGAACCACTGCAGTCCACGTGGTGAGAGGACTCGCACAGTGCTGCTAACACCTTTCAAGATTCAGGATATTCCAAAACGATTTGTAATCAATGAAGCCCTTTTAAAATGGAGATGCAGTTGTACTGAAGGACTTTAGCACAATTCAATTTAGCACCACACGGTGAACTCGCATGTAACCGAAGGCAGGCAATTCATTGCATCTTAGACTGACGATTAGGAGCAGGGGGAAGAATGGCCAACGACCAAAAGGTCTGGAAATTAGTAGCCAAAGACAAAAAAGTCTGACATTTTTTTTTGCCAAGAAATCACGTAATTATAGGACAGTTAATGGTCTGTAATGAATGCAAATGCTTCCAGGTCATTTCAAATGTGTAGAAACATTAATTTCCCCTTTGTTTAGCTTTGATTACCGTCAAGACAGTAGCCCAATGCATTTGTATAAACTCACCAAAATGACCTCAGCATTCCAACATTTCAACGTTGAATACAGTTTAATACATCAGGTAACTATGAAGGATGAAATAAATTTTAACATCAGTACATGACCTTGAAAACTTATTGGTAAATCTGTGCTCGTTTGTTCTTTGTTACCATGGCCTTTAATGGTGCCTTTGGCAACGTCCTGCTTCTTCTCTGGCTTCCTTCAAACCTCCCTCAGTCCACGTCTCAATGTCATCCATCCATCCATTTTTTCCTCTTCTGTTTTTTTCTCTCAATTTCTCCTTCAATTGTTGCCCAGACAAAGCTGTCAGGTCTTTGTTTCCAATGTCCACACTTGGCTATCTTTCTCTCTCTAACTGTACTTAGCGACCCTTTTGATTCCTGAATTACTCTTTGTCTAACCCACTCATTTGTCTTTCTGTCTATCCAGCTAATTCTGAACAACCTCTGCCATACCCACATTTCATGAACTGTTATCTTCCTCTCATCCTCTTTCTTCAGAGTCCAACACTCACATCCATAGAGTGCAACACTCCACGCTAGTGACTGTACCAGATGTTTTTTCAAGTTCATGCTGATGCTTTTGGACTTCCAACACTACTTACGTCACTGGTCAGACCTCTTGCCGTAGCTAATCTAACCTGGAATTCATTTTTGGATGTAACTTTGGTGTTTATCATTGGGCCAAGGTACTTGAAATGGTCCACTGCCTCTATCTCGGTGCATCTAGAGCCATAACATTGATCTTTGCCTCATTTATGTTCAGTCCAAAAAACTCACTGTGTCTTTTGACTAGGTCTGCCATAGTCTCTAGCTCTTCCTTTGTTCGGGCTATAAGTGTGGTGTCGTCTGCATACTTGAGATTCCATATGCTACAGCCTCCTATGATGCAGCCACATTTCTCCAGTAAATCTCTTCCTGCGCCAACCTCATTATCTACTCTCCCTTGGCATTAAACAGCATGGGTGACTGTCATGCAGGCCCCCACCTGCCAAGGATGAGGAACATTAATTTCGCCACATGGACATTAAATTTCAAATTGTTGCTGGGCCTATTACAAGGAATTGCCAGACCCCGAGCCGGAAAGACATTTTTGCATACTGGCACACAGTGTTGGAACAAAGGAACCAGTCCCTTCTCCCAATACACAGAACAGACGTGGTCAGACCAGTTTAGTCACATAACTAAACTGTCTGTTGCAGAATTTTGAACTGGGAGTTTTAAATTAGAGAAACAGTGTTTGAAGTCAGAAAGCTCCTGGATTGAGAACATCTCTGTCCTGTCTGCTCCTATCTCTTTCTCACCAGCTTTGGAATCTATTGAAGACACATGAACCACAAGAGAGAAAGGTCTCCTGCAGTGAACAAGGTTTAAGATGAATACTGGGCCCCAACGAAAAGCAAGAATTACCTACAAGCAAGAACCACCTACAAAAGGACTCTACAGTGAGCTTGAAACACAGTAATAAGAAACTCTTCAGATATTGCCTCAAACCTCTCCACTTTATTTTTCTTCTGCTCTTTTCTGTCCCTATCTGCATGTGTGTATCACGCATGCATGCTGGTGTGGGCACGTAGTGTATCCGTAGGCGTTAACCGAATTAGAGTTTAAGTTTTAATAAGTTTCACTTTTCTTCTTTAAACCTAAGAAAGTCTGTTTGTGCTCATTTCTTTGCCTTATAATTGGAAAGTGGTGAACAAGGATTCACCAAAGGGGAGCTAAAAACACAGTGTGTTTAAAATAAAACCCTGTTACAGTAAGACCAAGTGAAGGCTGAAAGGGAACCCGAGACATCTTCCTCATCTGGTCGTAACAGAAATTATGTGCCAGCTTCTGGAATTTTACCCACAGACAAACGAGAGAAATTGGAAGTGGGAAGTCATATTGTTCCCAAACAAAAAAGAGGAAGATTTCAGTCCAGGTTTTCTTGTGGTTGTGTGTGATTGAATACTAACATGTCTGCAACTGAAGCTAGTAGCTCCTCAAGCCAGGGTGAAGTAACTTGGGATAAGTTAAAAGCACTGTCTATGGAGGAGTTGAGGAAAATGGCTGAGCAGTGTGGAATCACTGTACGTGGCAAGGCTAGGAAGTCTGAACTCCTAAGGCTAGTGGCCAACCATTTTTCCCTTGAATCTGAAGAAGCAGAAACAGGCTTAGAAGCAGAATCCGACAGGGTACTGTTAGCAAAGATACAATTGGAATAGAGGAAACTTGAATTGAAAGACAGGGAAAGAGAAAGAGAGAGAGGCAGGAGAGGGAGAAAGAGAGAGCCTTCCAGAAGGAACGTGAAAAAAATGAAAGGAAGGAGAGAGAAAGAATATTCCGGAAAGAATGCGAAGAAAGAGAGTTGAAGTGGCTTGAGTTAACAAGGGGCGACAGAGTAACCCCAGTAAAAGCATGGCCAATATGGAGGAGCGTAATTCAGGGCTGGGTACAAAACTACTAAAACTCGCACAACTAATTCTAAAATTCAATGAGGAAGATGTAGAGGTATTTTTGTGTCCTTTGAGAAACTGGCAAGGCAGCTAAAATGGCCAGCTGAGACCTGGTCTCTTTTACTACAAAGCAAGCTAACTGGAAAAGCCCATGAGGTTTATTCGCTGTTGCCAGATGAGAGTTCATCAAATTATAAACTGACCAAAAAGTGTTATCCTCGGGGCATATGATTTAGTACCCGAAGCCTATCACCAAAAGTTTAGAACTCTCAAAAAGCAAGCTAATCAAACTTATCTGGAGTTTGAAAGAAGTAAGCAGCTGGCTTTTGAACAGTGGCTGAGGGCTCTTAAAATACAGCTCAGCTATGAGACTCTCAGGGAAGTTGTTCTGTTAGAGGAATTTAAAAACTCTCTCCCACTCTCAATAAAGACCCATGTAGAGGAGTAGAGGGTCCAGAGAGCCCGGCAAGCAGTCGTTCTGGCTGATAAGTTTGCTTTTATTTATAAGTTGGTTTCCTAATTACCATCACAAACCGAAAAGGACAAAGGGTGGGAAGGTGATAGAAGCCCAAGCAGTCCTGGGAGAGAAAGGAAAGCAGGAGACACAGGGGGCCCTCCTCTAGACAAAAAAGGTGCGATGAGCAGGAGCGAGACCCGGAGACCTGTGTACATTCCATTGTAATAAAGCAGGGCATTTAAAATCTGACTGCTGGAAACTAAAGGGAAAACCGGTAGGGTTAATCAGGGCACACCCGCTCCGTGAAGACGGGACCCTGATGGAAAACATAGAGCAAGCTGTGGCGTTAACTGCAGTAAGAGTGAGACCCAGGAAGCTTACTACGGCCAGTGCAGGAAAAGCTAATAGGATTCCTGAAGGCTATCAGGGTTTGTGTTTGAAAGGAAAGTAACCCCATACCTTTCGAGTGGGGCAAGCAAGCCCATAGTAATTCTCAGGGACACAGGGGCCACTAGATCCCTTTTACTGGGTAAAATGCCTGACCTTTCCCCCAGAGAGTGCAGTGAACACCAGAATGGTGGTGAATGGTATTGGAGGGCAGTGTATGCCTGCACCTGTACATCAGGTGCACCTGGAGTGCGACCTAGTTTTGGGATCGGGAACCGTACGGATTGTCCCTGGTTTGCCTGTGGACGGGGTTGACCTGCTCCTAGGTAATGATCTGCGGGGGTGAAGGTGGTAGCACCCCCAGTAGTGAAAGAAAGATCGCAGGAGGTCAGAGAGACAGGGCAGTGGCAGGAGACGGTCCCCGGCAGTTTCCCTGAATGTGTAGTGGATCAGGCCATGATCAAACCAGCTCCCCCAGAGGAGACTGCATTGGCACTGCAGGCAGATGACCAGGTCTGTCTGTCTGAGACTTTCTTTGGAAAGTTAGGAGACCCAGGGAATGAATTATATGGATTTTCCCTAGCTGAGGCTCAGCGAGCTGACCCAGTATTGTGAGAGTTAGCAGAGGCTGCCCAGTCTGAAAGTGAAGCGGAGGGAGTCCCTGATTGTTACTATTTAAAGAATGTGGTACTGATGAGAAAATGGAGTTCTCCTCACCAGTTAGTGGTGTCACTGACGTTCCGGAGAGAAATATTAAGAAGGGCCCACGAGACTACAGTGGCTGTACATGCCGATATACAAAAGACCAAAGTCCGCATAAGACAGCAGTTTGACTGGCCAAAACTCCACAAAGATGTGGTGGAGTACTGCAGGAGTTGCCACATGTGCCAGGTTGAGAGGAAACCCCCAACCTACAGTGAAACCTGCACCCCTAAGTCCTGTACCGGTGTTAGGAGGACCCTCCAGCAGAGGGCTGGTGAACTGTAAGGGACCCCCGCTGAGAACAAAAAGGGACAGGCTGGCACACGGCTAGCAAAAGTTTAGAAAGAGGAGGGGAAAAAGTGACAAGAGGACAGGTTAAAGGAACTCCGGGAGGAATCCCGGATGAAAATCCCAACTGTCCAGTCAGCCAACCCCGAAAAATGTGAAGAGTCGGACCCCACATCCTCCTATGTAAATGCAGACACGAGAAGCACCCCACCAGATTTGCGAACAGCATTTACTGGAACCTGCAGAGACAAAGAAAGATCTGTAGGGGGCAGAGAAACTGTGAGGGTGATGCCTCACCTAGTCGAAGTGCCCCAGGGGAGTTCAGCAAAGCGCGCACAAATACCTGCAGGCAGGAGTGTCCCAGAGAACAAAGGAGAGATTAACAAAGAATCCTCCCCCACAGTCAGACAAAAAGGGAACCACCCATCCCCTGGTCAAAAGCCGTTGCATGACTCAGCAAAGCACTAAATGAGAGTTCGGAATAGACCCGCCCACTACTGACTCCTGAAAAAAAATATTACCCCAGCAGGAACAAAGACCCTAGACAGCCATGGGAATGAGCAAACTGAAGAAAAACTTCCCCAAAGAACCACCTGGTAATTGGGATGCCAAAAAGGAGAAATTAAAACAACACTGGCACCCAGAAAAGACAATTTTAATAAACTTTAGGATTCATGAATGAATGGAAATTAATTAGGTAAATGCATAGTTTTCTGTATCTTATATATGTTGCTCTCAACCTTTTTAATGAAATGCGCTTTTTTCAAATCACATTTCATTCTTCTGGGTGTGGAGGTTCTCATACAGGCCCCAACCTGCCAAGGATGAGGAACATTAATTTCGCCACATGGACATTAAACATCAAATTGTTGCTGGGAAGAAAAGAGGGCCTATTACAAGGAATTGCCAGACCCATCGCCGGAAAGACCTTTTTGCATACTGGCAGACAGTGTTGGAACAAAGGAACCCTGCTCCCAATACACAGAACGGATGTGGTCAGACCAGTTTAGTCACATGACTAACTGGTTGTTGCAGAGTTTTGAACTGAAGATGCACTGCAGCAATGCACCAAGGCTCCTTAGACAGCACCTTCCAAACCCACGACCTCTACCAACTAGAAAGACAAGGGCAGCAGATGCATGGGAACACCACCACCTGCAAGTTCCCCTCCAAGTCACACACCATCCTGACTTGGAACTATATCACCATTCCTTCACTGTCGCTGGGTCAAAAACCTGGAATTTCCTTCCTAACAGCACTGAGGGTGTACCTACCCCACATGGACTGCAGCGGTTCAAGAAGGCAGCTCACCACCACCTTCTCAGGGGCAATGAGGCATGGGCAATAAATGTTGGCCTAGCCAGCGACGCCCACATCCCATGAATGAATAAAAAAAAGTTTTAAATTGGAGAAACAGTGTTTGAAGACAGAAAGCTCCTGGACTGGGAACATCTCTCTCCTGTCTGCTCTCATCTCGCTCTCACCAGCTTTGGAAACCATTGAAGACACAGGAACCCCAAGAGAGAAAAGTCTCCTACAGTGAACAAGGTTTAAGAAGAATACTGGGCCCCAACGAGAAGCGAGAATTACCTACAAGCAAGAACTACCTACAAAAGGACTCTACAGTGAGCTCGAAGCACAGTAACAAGAAACTCTTCAGATATTGCCTCAAATCTCTCCACTTTATTTTTCTTCTGCTCTTTTCTGTCCCTATCTGCATGTGTGTATCACGTATGCATGCTGGTGTGGGCACGTAGTGTATCCGTAGGCGTTAACGAATTAGAATTTAAGTTTAAGTTTTAATAAATTTCACTTTTCTTCTTTAAACCTAAGAAAACCTGTTTGTGCTCATTTCTTTGCCTTATAATTGGGAAGCAGTGAGCAAGGATTCACCAAGGGGGAACTAAAACACAGTGTGTTTAAAATTAAATCCTGTTACAGTAAGACCAAGTGAAGGCTGAGAGGGACCCCTAGACACCTTTCTCACCTGGTCATAACAGTGACAGAAGACACACCTGCCTGACTCCCTTCTCAAACCGGAATTGGTTTGTATGCTCGTCACCAATTCTGATGACTCATGAAGCATTTCTGTATAGCTCTTGCATTAGCTACACAAGATGTTTGGGAACACCAAAGTCTTTAAGTGTCTTCCATAGAGCATCATGCTGGACAGTGTCAAAAGCTTTGGTATAGTCTATGAACATGAGTCAAAGCTGGGCTTCCTGCTTGTTTTCACATCTCTCCATGGGATTTCTCAGCATAGTGTCAGTTGTAACATTTCTGGAAATAAAGCCAAACTGCTCCTCTGCCACTTCTCTGTTCACACAGCGGGGTGACTCTGCCTGATGACATCAAGTAGTACTTTAGCTGCATGACTGATGGATTTAGTGTACGATGTGTGGACAGTCCTGTGTGCCTGCTATCATGGGCATTGTGACCATCTCAGATAGAGTCCACTTGCAAGCCCATTCACCTGCTGTCCATATATAGAATCATAGAAAGTTTAAGGCACAGAAAGAGGCCACTTGGCCTATCGAATCTGTGCCAGCCAAAAAATGATCCACCCATTCTCATCCCACCTTCCAGCATTTGGTCTGGAGCCCTGCAGATTACAGCACTTGAGGTGCATATCCAGACTTCTTTTGAATGAGTTGAGGGTTTCTGCCTCAACTACCCTTTCAGGCAGTGAGTTCCAGACCCCCACCACCCTCCAGGTGCAAAAACCTTTCCTCATATCCCCTCTAATTTTTCTACCAACCACTTTAAATCTATGCCCCCTAGTCACTGACCTCTCTGCTAAGGTGAATAGACCCTTCACCTCCACTGTATCCAGGTCCCTCACAATTTTGTACATCTCAATCAAATCTCCCCTCAGCCTTCTCTGTTCCAAGGAGAACAACCCCATCCTATCCAATCTTTCCTCATAGCTGCATTTTTCCAGTCCTGGCAACATCCTCGTAAATCTCCTCTGTACCCTCTCTAGTGCAATTACATCCTTTCTGTAATGAGGTGACCAGAACTGCACACAGTACTCAAGTTGTGGCCTAACCAATGAGTTATACAGTTCCAGCATAACCTCCCTGCTCCTATATTCTATACCTCGGCAAATAAAGGAAAGGATTCTATATGCCTTCTTAACCACCTTATCGACCTGTCCTGCTACCTTCAGGGATCTGTGGACATTTACTCCCAGGTCCCTCACTTCCTCTACACTTCTCAGTATTTTCCCATTAATCGTGTATTCCTTTGTCTTGTTTGACCTCCCCAAAGGCATCACCTCACACTTCTCCGGGTTGAATTCCATTTGCCACTTTTTTGCCCACCTGACCAGTCCGTCAATATCTTCCTGCAGACTACAGCTATCCTCCTCGTTATCTACCACACAGCCAATCTTTGTGTCGTCTGCAAACTTCTTGATCATGCCCCCCACATTTACGTCCAAATCATCAATATATACCACAAAAAATAATTTATTTCATTGCATCTACCTCTGTTTCACGTCCTGGTTATTCGTGCTTCCACTAGTATCTGATCTTGTCCTTCTGCGTTTGCACTCGATGTTCTTTATAGCTTTTCTTATCTCATCATTCAGTACCTCAGGTTCTAGTTGAGAGTGAGGTGAGAGTGACTGCCCTTGACATCAAGGCAGCATTTGACCGAGTATGGCATCAAGGAGCCCGAGCAAAACTGGAGTCAATGGGAATCAGGGGGAAAACTCTCTGCTGGTTGGAGTCATATCTAGCACAAAGGAGGTTGTTGGAGGTCAATCATCTCAGTCCCAGAACATCACTGCAGGAGTTCCTCAAGGTAGTGTCCAAGGCCCAACCATCTTCAGCTGCTTCATCAATAAACTTCCCTCCATCATAAAGTCAGAAGTGGGGATGTTCGCTGATGATTGTACAACGTTCAGCACCATTCGCGACTCCTCAGGGATGCCGTTTCCAGATGCAGCAAGACTTGGACAATATCCAGGCTTGGGCTGATAACTGGCAAGTAACATTCGCACCACACAAGTGCCAGGCAATGACCGTCTCCTCTTGATGTTCAACGGCATTACCATCACTGAATACCCACTATCAACATCCTGGGGGTTACCATTGACCAAAAACTGAACTCGACCAGCCACATAAATACTGTGACTACAAGAGCAGGTCAGAGGCTGGGAATTTTGCAGCGAGTAACCCACCTCCTGACTCCCCAAAGTCTGTCCACCATCTACAAGGCACAAGTCAGGAATGTGAGGGAATATCCTCCACTTGCCTGGATGGGTGCAGCTCCAACAACACTCAAGAAGCTCAACACCATCCAGGACAAAGCAACCCACTTGATTGGCACCACATCCACAAACATTCACTCCCTCCACCACCGACGCACAGTGGCAGCAGTGTTGTACCATCTACAAGATGCACTGCAGCAATGCACCAAGGCTCCTTTGACAGCACTTTCCAAACCCATGACCTCTACCACCTAGAAGGACAAGGGCAGCAGATGCATGGGAACACCACCAGCTACAAGTTCACCTCCAAGCCTCACAGCATTCTGACTTGGAACTATATCGCCGTTCCTTCACTGTCGCTGGGTCAAAATCCTGGAACTCCCTTCCTAACAGCACTGTGGGTGTACCTACACCACATGGACTGCAGCGGTTCAAGAAGCCAGCTCACCACCACCTTCTCAAGGGCAATTAGGGATGGGCAATAAATGCTGTCCTAGCCAGCGACGCCCACATCCCCTGAACGAAGAAAAAGTTTTTCTTTTAACTTCCAATCTTTGTTGTTTATCTTTTCAGGTTCTTCTACAAACAGTTTTCTGTAGTAATTTTCCCATTTCAGTCTGATCTTGTCCTTATCATATAACAAGTCTCTGTTTTCGTTCTTGATACCTATTCCCAGGTTTACATATTTCTTTCAAGCTTTGATCTTGACTAGTGAATATACTTTCATGGAGTTTCCATCTTTGAAAGCTTCCTCAGCTCTTTTGCTCAGCCAGTTGTTTTTGGCTTTTGTACGGGTTTTATTCACAATTTGAGGTATTCTCTGCTTTGTACACAGATCTGCAAATCGACTGTTTGTTTTTCCCTTTAGCTGATGAATGCCGACTGCTTTAACAGAGCGTTTTGTGGACAGTTTCTGGTGTGTGATTTCTAGACTTTTCCTTTGTTCCTTTTTCTTTTCTCCCCTGATGTTTCTCCTCAGCAGACATCGTGTGGGCCACTTGCATACACTTCACCAGCTTGCCACTGACAGGATCACTCATCTTCCCTCTTCTTGCGAAGTAGTTCAAACTTGACTTATCCTCTGCTCTCAGTGCATATTTCAGTTTGCATGGCACAGTATGTGCAAACGTTCTTCCGGGTAGACTCTTAGTTAATATTAGCCATGGTGCTGAAAGAACCTTCAACCACAGGTCCATGGAAGCAGCTCATCAAAAATATGAGTCTGCAGAGAATGTTATACTACCTGTGTACTTCATTCCACCATAAGACTAAACCTTCCTTTTTGTTTGGAGGCAAATGTTTGTCTGAATGGAATTGTCTGACCTCCAGATTGAAGTTTTATTATTTATTTAGAGATACAGCACTGAAACAGGCCCTTCGGCCCACCGAGTCTGTGCCGACCAACAACCACCCATTTATACTAATCCTACATTAATCCCATATTCCCTACCACAGTGGCGCAGTGGTTAGCACCGCAGCCTCACAGCTCCAGGGACCCGGGTTCGATTCTGGGTACTGCCTGTGCGGAGTTTGCAAGTTCTCCCTGTGTCTGCGTGGGTTTCCTCCGAGTGCTCCGGTTTCCTCCCACATGCCAAAGACTTGCAGGTTGATAGGTAAATTGGCCATTATAAATTGCCCCTAGTATAGGTAGGTGGTAGGGAAATATAGGAACAGGTGGGGATATGATAGGAATATGGGATTACTGTAGGATTAGTATAAATGGGTGGTTGATGATCAGCACAGACTCGGTGGGCCGAAGGGCGTTTCAGTGCTGTATCTCTAAACATCCCCACCATTCTCCTACCACCTACCTACACTAGGGGCAATTTACAATGGCCAATTTACCTATCAACCTGCAAGTCTCTGGCTGTGGGAAGAAACAGGAGCACCCAGCGGAAACCCACGCGGTCACAGGGGAGAACTTGCAAACTCCGCACAGGCAGGACCCAGAACTGAACCCGGGTCGCTGGAGCTGTGAGGCTGCGAAGCTAACCACTGCGCCACTGTGAAGTTTTCCTTCAGTGTCCCCCTCCCACTCCTCCCCACATACACTGTACCCCCCCCCCCCACAACAGTACCCTCTGCCTCCCCCCCATCCAACTTTGGCAGCTTTGTGATTGCCCAGCTTATTAAAAAAAAAACGGTCAGTGAGCTGATTTTTATTTTTTTTTAAACGCCTGTCTTTTGAGGTCAGAAAGGGAGAAGCCAGTGGTGGATTTCCAAAACCCCAAATTTGTTAGTTCTTTGAAGATATAGCAAGCAGAGTGGATAAATGGGAACTGGTAGATGTAGCGTATTTGGATTTTCAGAGGGTGCCACATAAAAGGTTATTGCACAAAGAGCACAATGAAAGTGTGAAAATAGATAAGTCCCCTGGGCCAGATGGGATTTATCCTAGGATTCTCTGGGAAGCTAGGGAGGAGATTGCAGAGCCTTTGTCCTTGATCTTTATGTTGTCATTGTCGACAGGAATAGTACCGGAAGACTGGAGGATTGCAAATGTTGTCCCCTTGTTCAAGAAGGGGAGTAGAGACAGCCCTGGTAATTATAGACCTGTGAGCCTTACTTCGGTTGTGGGTAAAATGTTGGAAAAGGTTATAAGAGACAGGATTTATAATCATCTTGAAAAGAATAAGTACATTCGAGATAGTCAGCACGGTTTTGTGACGGGTAGGTCGTGCCTCACAAACCTTATTGAGTTTTTCGAGAAGGTGACCAAACAGGTGGATGAGGGTAAAGCAGTGGATGTGGTGTATATGGATTTCAGTAAGGCGTTTGATAAGGTTCCCCACGGTAGGCTATTGCAGAAAATACGCAAGTATGGGGTTGAAGGTGATTTAGAGCTTTGGATCAGAAATTGGCTAGCTGAAAGAAGACAGAGGGTGGTGGTTGATGGCAAATGTTCATCCTGGAGTTTAGTTACTAGTGGTGTACCGCAAGGATCTGTTTTAGGGCCACTGCTGTTTGTCATTTTTATAAATGACCTGGAAGAGGGTGTAGAAGGGTGGGTTAGTAAATTTGCAGATGACACTAAGGTCGGTGGAGTTGTGGATAGTGCCGAAGGATGTTGTCGGGTACAGAGAGACATAGATAGGCTGCAGAGCTGGGCTGAGAGATGGCAAATGGAGTTTAATGCGGAAAAGTGTGAGGTGATTCACTTTGGAAGGAGTAACAGGAATGCAGAGTACTGGGCTAATGGGAGGATTCTTGGTACTGTAGATGAACAGAGAGATCTTGGTGTCCAGGTGCATAAATCCCTGAAGGTTGCTAACCAGGTTAATAGGGCTGTTAAGAAGGCATATGGTGTGTTAGCTTTTATTAGTAGGGGGGTCGAGTTTCGGAGCCACGAGGTCATGCTGCAGCTGTACAAAACTCTGGTGAGACCGCACCTGGAGTATTGCGTGCAGTTCTGGTCACTGCATTATAGGAAGGATGTGGAAGCTATGGAAAGGGTGCAGAGGAGATTTACTAGGATGTTGCCTGGTATGGAGGGAAGGTCTTACGAGGAAAGGCTGAGGGACTTGAGGTTGTTTTCGTTGGAGAGAAGGAGGAGGAGAGGTGACTTAATAGAGACATATAAGATAATCAGAGAGTTAGATAGGGTGGATAGTGAGCGTCTTTTTCCTCGGATGGTGATGGCAAACACGAGGGGACATAGCTTCAAATTGAGGGGTGATAGATATCGGACAGATGTGAGAGGTAGTTTCTTTACTCAGAGAGTAGTAAGGGCGTGGAACGCCCTGCCTGCAGCAGTAGTAGATTCGCCAACTTTAAGGGCATTTAAGTGGACATTGGATAGACACATGGATGAAAATGGAATAGTGTAGGTCAGATGGTTTCACAGGGCGGCGCAACATCGAGGGCCGAAGGGCCTGTACTGCGCTGTAATGTTCTAAATTCTAAATAGCTCAGGGTATTGGGGGTAATGTGTTGGCATGGATTGAGGATTGGCTAACACACAGAAGGCAGAGAGTCAGGATCAATGGGTCTTTTTCAGGTTGGAAAACCCTAACTAGTGGGGTGCTACAAGGATCGGTCCTAGGGCCCCAGTTATTTACTATCTACATTGATGACTTAGAGGAAGGGACAGAGTGTAGTGTATTCAAATTTGCTGACGATACAAAAATAGGCTGGAAGGCATGTTGTGGACACAAAGAATCTGCAAAGGGGTATAGATATGTTAAGTGAGTGGGCAAAAATTAGGCAGATGGAGTTCAATGTGGGAAAGCGTGAGGTCATCCACTTTGGTAGGAAGAATAAAAAAGGCAGATTATAATTTAAATGGAGAAAGACTACAAAATACTGCAGTACAGAGGGATCTGGGTGTTCTTGTGCATGAAATACAAAAGGTTAGCATGCAGGTGCAGCAATTAGGAAGGCAAATGGAATTTTGGCCTTTATTGCTAAGGGGTTAAGAGTTTAAAAATAGGGAAGTCCTGTTAAAACTGTACTGGGTGTTGGTGAGGCCACATTTGGAGTACTGTGTACAGTTTTGGTCCCCGTATTTAAGGAAGGATATACTGGCATTAGAGGCAGTTCAGAAAAGGTTCACTTGGCTGATTCCTGGGATGAAAGGATTGTCTTATCAAGAACGGCTAAACAGGTTACACCTTTATTCATTGGAATTTAGAAGAACAAGGTGATATTATAGAAACATATAAGATTCTAAGGGGGCTTGACAGGGTAGATGTTGAGAAAATGTTTCCACTAGTGGGGGAATCTCAAACTAGGGGGACGTAGTTACAGAATAAGGGGGCACACATTTAAAACGGAGATGCGAAGGAATTTCTTCTGAGGTTGGTGAATCTCTGGAATTCTCTACCTCAGAGTTGTGGAGGCTAGGTCACTAACTGTATTTGAGGAGGAAGTAGATAGATTTTTGAAATCTCGGAGTCGAGGGTTATGTGGAGCAGGCCCGAAAGAAGAGTTAAGGCCCAGGACAGATCAGCCATGATCTTATTGAATGGCGGGGCAGGCTTGAGTGACTGAATGGCCTACTCCTGTTCCTTGTTCTTATGTTGGAAATCTGCTGTTTAGCAGAAATTTCTCATTCCTATTGGAAGATGCAGCCGAGGTGAACCAGTCATAAATATAATGGCAGAGCAGGTTTAGGGGCCAAATGTTCTACACCTGCTCCTGTTTATGTTAAGTGAATAGATAGCATGGGGCATTAGAAATAGTCAGCAAAAGGTGGAAAGTTGACTTAATTTGAGGGGGGGACTTGAGTCAATAACAGAGTGCAATCATCCAAAAAAGGCAATGTTATTGTGGAATAGATTATACAGTGCATTATAGAGGCCTTGCCTGGTAAATAGATTAGAGCCAATTAAGCACAAGCAAGACCACAGGGATTGAAAAGGCTGGAATTGTTCTACAAAAGCTTGTGGGACCCTGTGGACTTTTCTTTTAGAAAAAGGAGTTTAACCTAAACTTGTTGTTGTGACCAGGTGAGAAAGGGGTCTAGGTGTTCCCTTTCAGCCTTTGCCTGGTTTAACAGTAACAGGGCTTAATTTTAAAAAACCACCATGTTTTAGCTCCCCCTTGATGAAACCTTTCCAATTGTAAGGCAAAGAAATCAATTCAAACAGGTTTAATTTTTTTTTTTTTTAAAAAAGAGGGTTAATTTTAAACTCTAACCCAGTTACAAATATATGATGCAACTATGCTAGTGTGCATACATGCTAAACACACATGCAGATATAGGCAGAAAAGTAGAAGGAATAAAGGGGAAAATTTTGAGGCAATATCTGGTAGCTAGTCCTTGAAATTCAATGTGGAGTCTTTGGTTGCTGGTCAGTCCTGTTCATTGGGGCCCAGTTCACACTTCAACTTGTTTTGATGGAGTCTTTTCTCTCAAGGCTTACCTGTCTGCTGTGGGTTTGGTGGCTTGGGCAAAGAGGGAGGGGGGGGGGGGGGGGGGTGGGGGAAGAAAAGGAGAAGAGGGAAGAGCAAGAGTGAGGCTTCCTTGTTCCAGGTCAAACAGCCTTCAAAGTCTCTAAAAACCCAAGTTGTGCAGGTTAGTCATGTGACTAGATGGTTTGACCACCGGTTTGTGGATTCTGCCATCTTAGTCATCCTGGAAAGTGCTTCCTTACATCTTCAATGTCTGGTCAGAATTCATTGATTAATTGGAGTAGGGAATAGTCCCTTGTCTCCATAAGCAGTGTCATTGCATGCAATGTTTTCCAGCCAAGTGTCTGGTGATTTGAAAAAAAAAAAAAAAGTCCTTTCTTCACTCCAGAAGTTTAAAATCAATGTTCATAACAAAATTGATGTGCATCATTCTTGGCAGGGGGGGGGTTCTGCATGACAATGCTCCCTGACTATCTGCTCCAGACCAAAGTGAAATGATTGGCCACAGAACCGCTAACCAACAAGTCAAGTGATTGAGAAACAGATGTTTGGCCATTAACCTGTATTAGCTTTCTCGAGAAATGCTGCCTGACAAGTGTTGCCAGCAATTGCTGTTTAAGTTAGGTTTTCAGCATCTGCAGTATTTTTTTTTTTGGGAGCTGTATTGAAAGCACAAATTGTCCCAGTTCTGTTTTCTGGGCTCGAGAAGGCTAATTGGTGGTTTATAGTGTAGCAGAGCTTCCCTCTATTTTAACAGGAAAATGCTCCCATTTGTGTAGGAGACAATAAACCAAGTCCTAGGGGCCAGACTCAGTTATTTTGTTGGACTTAAGCATCTTGCTGTAGAAGCAACTTCTCGCTCAGGTAGAATCCTTGAGCACAAGGTTAACAAAGGTCATGAGCACAAACTCCCCACACACCTTCAGTGGAGAGACAGTCTGAGTAAATGGTCATTGTAGTAATGAACCTCACTATATTCATTGCTCAAATTACCTTTTTGTATAACCTGCAATGTCCTGGAACTTGCTTGATTTAAGGAATTCTCATCTTCCTGATTTTTAATCTATGGAAACATGGCTAATTTATTTCTCCCATGAGATTGGCCAGATGGGATTGGTTAATTGTATGCATGGCTGTATAATGTTCCCCATACCTTTACCAAGCTCAGAACAGGAAAGGTGTACAGAGGGTGACTAATGTGAACAGACAACAGGGTAGTAATGGGAAAGGAATTAAAGACTGGAGATAGGCAAAACTGTCAAATTGAGGGAAGAGTGCAGGAGTTTTTCTGGCTGAGCCAGATGGACAAAAAGTTTTTAGGCTCAAAACATGTGGGAAAAAAGGTGGTATGCAAAACTTGCACAAGAATGAAACCACAGCAAATATCACTCCTGTTCTATTTATTGGCAATATCCTCATGATTACAGAAATTTGTCCCACTTACTAGAATGAATCTTTTAGGAAGTACAGTGAAGTGTTGTAATCTTACGCAAAGAAGCAAGACTAGTAACTTTGGCAAGTTGTCACTAGTACCAGACATGCTATGGCAAGTCTGTTCAGAAGTAACATGTTACTAATCTACAGGCAAAACAAGTGGATTTCTAATTAACTTAATACTGATTTTTGCATACAGTACTTCAAGCATGTTAAGTAAATCAATTTAAGAACACTTATAAACTGAAAAATCCAGATGCAAAGATTAAGTAGTTTTGATAAACCTGGTTATAGAATATTAGACCAAACTTACTATAATTTACATTTGCCAGTAAAAGTATTGGCCTGGTCATGCACTCTCCCAAGTATAGTTGGTGGCCATTTAGCACTTCATTCCCCTTATTCCAAGACTGAATCAATTCAAAGTACAATTCGTGGGTTTAAAATGGGTATAACTCAGCTGGGAGGCACTGTACAATAGGGAGCAGATAAAAGGAACAGGATGAACAATCCACATAAAGATGGCTTTTTTCAGGTCATCTCCAAGAACCAGGTTCAGAAAAATGGGCTTCAAAGAGGATTGAGAGAACATTGGCCATTTCCAGTTCTCACCTTCAGACAGAACAGACCTTAAAAATCTATTATCCATTTTACAATACAATTGTAAAACATGGGTCTTCAGACAATAAACTTCAGTATACATTAGTTTTTCCTTCCAATGTTACTACCAGTTATACAACAGCTCTGCTAATTAGATGCAGCTCTTCCTTGTGCATACAGGCACTATGTAAGGTGCATGAAGGAATCTTTGCTTGTGGTCAGAGGAAGGGGAAGGACAGGATGAAGACTGGTATCAAAGGCCTGGGTTTGTGGAAACTCCCTCCCACACTCAGCAGCTGCAGCTTTCTGCTGAAGTCTTTGCCCGGTCATTCTTGTCTAGTTTGATTGGTTCTGGGAATTCGTTGTAGAGTTCCACTTCAGTTTCCTAGAAAATAGATGAGATTACGTCTTAGCCTACAAATTAAAGGTTACATAGAGTAGCCAGTTGGCAGAACTAGTACCTTACTATAAAAGCACATTTGGCCATCAGTGGTTAGCATGTGTATGAACCTTCACCATACCTGCTGGGAACAGAGCCAAATAGCTACACAGCTGAAATGGATTTTGGCAGCAGTGATGAAGGAAATTGATTCATCCAAGACAGCCAAAAAAAGGACTGATGTTTACAGCAGTGACAGCATTTGGCAGGATTTAATTCAGACCTGATGTTACTAGGAGCCCACCCAAAGAGGGAGGAACAGAGTAGGCCAATGGCATGGTATTAACTAGATTAGTGATTGTGTTGATAGGTGGAGCCACAATGAATAGAAGAGTCATTAACCATGGCAGACTTTTATCTCAGTCATAATCCAAATAGGTGGATGCCCAACAGATGAACATGTAGTTGGGTGGTGATGACTTAAGACTCACTAGAAATGAGAACACAGCTAGGGAGGTTAATGTTGGGAAATTGAGCAATTAGGAGCTGGACAGGCTTCATGAATTGACTTTGAGGGCTGAGTGGGAAAGATTTTAAAAAAGGGGAAGGCAGAGATTTGGGAGCAGATTTGAGGGGTAGTTGAGCACCTGGCCTGATGTTTGGAAGCAAGGTTGTCCACATGCTCACCTTTAGTTACTGAAGGAGGAAAAAGGACAGGATGCTATTTGCAAGTTAAGTAATCAAAAAACTGAGATTAACAGGTACACTGGAATTTTATTCAAATTAGATTGAAAGCTACTTGAAGTGCAGAGCTCACAGGGAAGGGAAGAGAACAGGCTGACCATTTGGAAACTGGTAGTTAGGGGAGTTGAGTCAGGAACGATCAAGATAGGAGATCAAACACTTAAATTTGAATTGATGACTGTCAATCTTATCCTGCCTCACCTTCCACCAACATCTGAACATAAACCTTCAATGTGCAAATTAAGGAAGAGGTGCTCGAGGGGAGGTCCAAACAGCAAAGGGACAGTGAATGTTTATATTTACACATGTGCAAAGGACAAGGGATAAAAATGAGAATTGGAAGCATTACTGAAGTAGAATGCCACAACTGAAATTTTATCCTCAGCCGGGGTATGAACTGAATATTCTTAACTAGCTTTAGACAAAAGGCAAAGGTTATAATCACTGTATGGTGAGATGCCAGCAGAGCATGGGGCTCAGCACTTATTAAACTAAGTAGGAAGAAAAGTACATCGACAATTCAAACAGCTTCATAGATGAAGACTGCCAGCAAAAACCTGCCTCCCTGAACAATGGCAGATACTGGGTGAGGTTTAAGATAATGCTGAATGTATTCCAAGTCAGTACAAGTTCAACAATGTAAAGAGTGCTAAATCAGATCTGCTTGATAAACTAGGGGGAAAGTGACTTGAAGGTTGATTCTTCAGGTTGTTAGAAGGGGAAAAAAAAAAAGTGGTGAAAGGGGATCTGAAAGAGGACCCAACCTACATTAAATAGAATAGCTGGTAGTTTATTCCACAAGTTGGTCTGCAAGTACAATAGGCTGGCTACACATTGATCAGGCATGGGGCAAAAAAATTCTATGGATAAAATTAGATCAAAAGCAGATTTAGACAGCCAAAAATACAGAAGCAAAATAAGGGACAAGCAGTCAAAGTAGTATTAACAATTTAAATACCAAAAATGATGAATACAGTGAACACTGGGTGAAGGAGTGCATGGGAAAGGCAACCACTGCTATGTCCAGACTGGCCAAGAGTGTGGGAAAATGGCACACTGACAAACACAAAGACTGTATCAAGCCTGTGTCCTCAGTACCTTGCTCTACAGCAACGAGGCCTGGACAATGTAAGTCAGCCAAGAGTGATGTCTCAACTCATTCCATCTTCGCTGCCTCCAGAGAATCCTTGGCATCAGGTGGCAAGACTATCTCAAATGCAGAAGTCTGAGGTGGCCAACATTAGCATATACACCGAGCCAGCTGTGCTGGAGATGGCTTGGCCACGTGAGCTGCATGGAAGATGGCAGGATCCCCAAGGATGCATTATACAACAAACTAGTCACTAGTAGCAGACCCACTGGCTGTCCATGTCCCTGCTTTAAAGACATCTGCAAATGTTACATTGACCACAAGTCATGGGAGTCAGTTGCCAGAGCTGGCAGATGGCCATAAAGACAGGGTTAAAGAGTGGTGAGTCAGAGACTTAGCAGCTGGCAGGAAAAAAAAGTGCAAGGAGGGAGCCAGTGTAACAGTCCCGACGACCAATTTTATCTGCAGCGCCTGCGGAAGAGTCACTCTAGAATTAGCCTTTATAGCCACTCCAGGCACTGCTTCACAAACCACTGACCTTTAGGCACTTACCCATTGTCTTGACACAAGGCCAAAGAAGGAAAAGTGGATTTAAAGCAACACGGCAGTCTACAGTCCAGAACAGATTAATGACACTACAGAAGCACAAAATCAAAAATTTTTGCAGACAGGAAATGTTCTGAGGCCTGAAAAGGTGACAAGTATCACCCTGGTTTTAAAAAAAAAAGAGAAATACCAGAGATAACAGACCAGTTATCCACTATTGTCTGCAGTTGGGGCTAAGTGAACTGAGAAGGTATAAGATAAAGCAGATAGTTGTACAGGGAAAGTAGTTTTGGGCTTGTTTAAAGCAAATTAGGAAAGTTTACTGAAGCAGAAGGCAAATGGAATTTAGTAAACATGGAATATTTAGACTATATAGTGCCATGAGAACAGCCCATAGTATGAAAAAAGTGGCATACATGGAGGGATTGGTAAATGATAATTTGATTACTTTAAGATTAGTCAATGTCCCCAGAATTTGGAAAGGATCTACAAAGTAGAGATAGAGTATCAAATGTCTACAGATGACAAATTGGACTAGGGCAGAGTGGAGAACAGAGTCCAAAAAGGGAAAGATATTTTTAAAAGATTAGAACAGGCCACCCAGATTTGGAGCAACTGTGGACATTGAATGAGTCCCCTTTTGCACAGAAAACATGATTCCAGGCAGTGGAGACTACAGCATGGAAGTACCAAAACCCAGAGGTAAGCAACAGGAGGCACTGCAGGTGGACAATGTGCCAAAGAGAATCTGTATAAGCCAATAGAAACCAGGTAGTGAGTGCCATACTATCCTTACTGGTTTAAAAAAAAGTGAAGCTGTGCAACCTCAGCAAGAAGGAAAATAGTCAAAGTCCTGCCCACTGGGGAGTAGTACTGAATGGTATATTCAAATATTGGACAGGAGGTGTTTTTTTTTTTTTTTAAAAAGCAACTTGGATAATTTATCATATGCAGCAAACCATTTGAGACAAGGGACACTGATGAGTTTGTTAGTAAAAAAAATCAAATTGTATTATAAAAAGGTATATAGTGATCTATTGAACTCCCATCTCATGAAAAGGAAAAAGGCAGGAGCATTTAAAAAATATGGCAAGGGGGAAAGAGTAGTTAGATAAAACAGAAGGATGTGATCAGAGATGGCTCACAGCCCAATTCCTTCCCTTTTCTGGAGTTTGTTGCATTCAGGGCAGACAGATGGATGAGTTCTATTCAAAGCCCTAAAGGAAACTGAATAGTTAAATGACTTGTAATTTAGCTCCAATTAGTCAAGCTCTCCCAGATGCTACTAGGGCAGATGGTATGAAAGTTTTTTAAAAAAGCAGGGAATCAGTAGTAAGGATGGAAGGAAAGGGGAGAATCTAACTTGCCATATATCTATTCCTTCAAAGATCCACACAAGCTAGTTACTACAGAGTAGACTTGAATTTCACAAGACCCAAAAATTGAACAAAGCAGAAAACAGCTGACCAATTGAAGGATTAAGTTCCTATGCTGTGTTTTTGGTGCCCCTCATGAATGAAACACAAGATAAGCTTGGACAGAGAGCACCAAATAAACTCAGTTCTCTAGGTTAGGATCACATCTCCATCTGCTTCCTTAAACCTGGAGGGAAAACTGCTTGTGTAAATATCACAACTCAATTATGGTGGTATTGAACAGGTTAGAACCACCTACTAGTTTCAAAAGTTGGAACAATGATTTATACAGAAATCAGTAGAGTGCAGCTGATTGTACCTGTTTAAGTGCATTCCGTGCAATTGTTTGAAAAGCCTGTTCCACATTTATTGCCTCCTTTGCACTGGTTTCAAAGTATGGGATATTATTTTTGCTCTGACACCATGCCTGTGCTCTTTTTGCAGTGACCTGGAGGGAGAAAGGAGACATTTTAATAAGTCAGTAGTACAAGAAATGCAAGTTTCTTTAGTGCCATTTGAGGTCAGGGGTTGTAGCCTCAGTCCCTCATTACTGAGATTTACTTTTATTTCTTTGGATTTAAGCTCATCTGTTACCCATATTTATTGATCATCCCTAGTTGCCCTAAAGGAGTACCGATGGAGATTATCCTAGAGTTGCTGCAGCCCTTGTGGTATTAGTGTTAGCTAGGAGATTCCAGCATTTGAACCCATGGCAATATATCCAGATCAGATAATGTGCAATTAAGAGAAAACTTGGAAATGATAGTGTTCAAATTGCTAACTTTGTTCTCAGGGGTACAGGTGATAAGATGCTGCAGCACATCCTGTAAATTGTATATACTGCAGCCAGTGGCAGGGCACCAAGTGAACATTTGTCCTGGAAGGCATCAAGCATTGCTGTACCTGCACTTATCCAGGCAAGTGGTGAGTGTTCTATTACACTGGAAACTTCAGCAGTGTAGATTGTAGAGGGGATCAGAGGGTCAGGTAAGTCAGAGCACCCAGCCTCTGCCCTGTTGTAACCACATGTGGTTGGTCCAGTTCAGCTTCTCAAATGGTAACCTCCCAGGATGTTAATGGGGACCTGTGGAGAGCCTGCCATTGACAATCAAAAAGGGAGATGGCTGGGTTCTCTTGTTCAAGATGTTAATTATCTGGCATGATACCAGTCACTGGTCAGCCCATCATTTTTCCAATTTGAGTACTGGTAGTGTAGTGTACTTGCTGTATTGATAGAGAATGTAAATTCAAATCCTACCATGGCTGTTTAAGAATTTTAATGGTTAAAAATCTGGTCATCAGTAGAAGGCACCATGAAGCCAGATTGGAAAAAACTCAACTGGTTCAACATTCTTAGGAATGAAAGCGGTCGTCCTTAACCAGTCTGGCCTATGATTCCAGTTCCACAGCAATATGGTTCATTAACTGCCCTCTGAAGCAGCAGAGGGATGGTGATAAATGCCAGCATCAAGATCCCAAAAGTGAACACTTGCAGACAGAAATGGGTAAAAGTGCAAAACTTTCCACTTCAAAAAGCATTCTCTCAGCAACAAGCAGAAATTCTGTACAGGTCACTATAGAAGGGAATGGTGTGGCGTAGTGTCCTGTTCAGATGGTGGCTAGCTGAGCAGCCTATTAGCTTAGACATGCTAAAGGCATCAAGATAACTATGGCAAGCTGAACCAACTTAGTTAGCAGTGTATTGTATACAACAGTCGTGTCAAAAAAGGGACTATGCATACTTGTCTGTTTTCCAAATCTATCTTGTTTCCAAGGACAACAAATGGGAAGTTTTCTGGATCTCGCGGACTAGCTTGAATGAGAAACTCATCCCTCCAGCTGTCGAGCGTTTTGAATGTGTTGGGCGCCGTTACATCAAAGACCAGCACACAGCAGTCAGCTCCTCTGTAGAACGCCACTCCCAATGACTGAAACCGCTCTTGTCCTGCTGTATCCCAGATCTGAAGACAAGCACCACAAGGTTTAAAAATCCCATCAAACTTTAAAGCCTTTAAAATGCTGAAGGAGCTGAGTAACACTGCATTTATACAACAGATTGCCTCGTCTAATAGACATTTCCAAGAGATAACCTAGGATAAATGGATTTAAACTTTCCATAAAGTTAATAATCTAAGTCTAACCGGAGGCATTACACATCTAAATGAGGGAAAGTGTGTTTTAAAAACATAGCTTCAACATATAGCCAAAGTTTTAAGCTGATTTCAAAAGCACAAAATTGATATTTAGCTTAAAATAGAATTCATGCAATATCTCCAGTTGAACCTCAGGATTGAAAGTTATCGGTATCAAATTTAAGCCAGTCACAAAACATCTAAACCTGAAGGCTTAAAAAACCCCTTTGGCCAAGAGCATCTTAAAGCACCTCAAAAAAAAAAGTTCAACACTAGCATTCAATATCCATCAGATTTGTAACCTGTTTAAGCCAAGTGTATTTTTTACAACTCTAGAAAGCGTATGTGCATAGAGTGTTTATTACCAGCTCCCCTTACCACATCCTCAAAAAAAGGAATGGATCAGGCACAATAAATTCTAGTTTGCACCATGGAGTAAATTTGGGTTTTGCATTACCTGCATGGTCACCAATCGATCATCCACCATCACTTCCTTTGTTAGAAAGTCTGCCCCTATTGTTGCCTTATATTGGTTACTGAACTTTTTGTTTACATACTGGTTCATCAATGAGGTTTTCCCTACCCTGAAAAAAGAAAGTTTGGTAAGTGAGGGGTGCTGTTGCAGTTTCACAAATACACAATGCCTCAAATTAGTGCAGAAGCTACTTGGAATAGGTACATATTATACAGCCCTTTCACCTCACACTGAGGTGAGGGCTCTGGCTACACGTTGGTCCACTGGCATTCAATTTACCAGGTTTGCACCAAGATACAAGTCAGGACCAGTATTACCCAGGTGCTACATGTAAATAGACTGATTCAATTAGAGGTATTGAATTCTCAATGTTTTCAATGTTAATTCTGGTTTTAGAGTTTGTGCAGTGGTAATGAGATAAGTAGTCAGGATGATAGATTGAATTAAGCTAGTAGCACACTGTTCAGGAAAGGATT
This sequence comes from Heterodontus francisci, assembly GCF_036365525.1. Lineage (NCBI taxonomy): Eukaryota > Metazoa > Chordata > Chondrichthyes > Heterodontiformes > Heterodontidae > Heterodontus > Heterodontus francisci. The sequence continues at coordinate 87,954,989 of NC_090389.1, read as the reverse complement.
GCATTACAAAATGTATTCCACAAGAAAATCAGACAAGCAAGTGTGGCCTGCAACTGAGCCACAACCAGAGATCAAATACTGGGCCTAATCAGGTTAACTGAAAACAGGTTGCATAGACTAGACCTATATTCCTCAGAGGCTGTAGTCTTTCCTTTGGACACCAGCTGACAAGGTAGAGGGGAGGTGCAGATGCTAGGCAAGTCTCCTAAAACCATGCTTAGGCTATGCAGCAAAATTCCCTTGAGTATGAGATTAAGGGTTAATCAAAGACCTTAGATTACAAGAACTGAAAGGTAGATAGAAACTAGTAGAGTTTAGAATAAAGGGGTGCAACCTTAAAATTAGAGGTAGGCCCTTCACAAGGAATGTCAGGAAGCACTTCACACAAAGGGTACTGGAAATCTGGAATTTTAAAGTTGAGGCTGGAGTCATTTGAAAATGTCAGAGTAATATGTTAGGCAAGGGTATTGAGGGATACGGAACAAAGACAGGGAAATGAATTTGATGCACAGATCAGCTAGGGTTTAATTGAATGGAATATGATTAGATTAGATTAGATTAGAGATACAGCACTGAAACAGGCCCTTCGGCCCACCGAGTCTGTGCCGAACATCAACCACCCATCTATACCAATCCTACACTAATCCCACACTCCTACCAAACATCCCCACCTGTCCCTACATTTCCCTACCACCTACCTATACTAGTGACAATTTATAATGGCCAATTTACCTATCAACCTGCAAGTCTTTTGGCTTGTGGGAGGAAACCGGAGCACCCGGAGAAAACCCACGCAGACACAGGGAGAACTTGCAAACTCCACACAGGCAGTACCCGGAATCGAACCCGGGACGCTGGAGCTGTGAGGCTGCGGTGCTA